>NW_026778048.1:0-50378 GCF_028023285.1 Balaenoptera ricei
TCGTCACGGTGCTCCATGACCCCTGTCATCACAATATTCACTGCCCATGTAATCACAATGCTCCTGGTCCCCTGTAATCACAATGCTCCATAGCCTTAACATCACAATGCTCCAGAACTCTTGTCATCATTATGCCCCATGCCCATGTCATCACAATGCTCCTTGACCCCTGTCATCACAATGCTCCATGGCCTATGTATTCACAATGCTCCATGGCCCCTGTAGTCACATTGCTCCATGATCCTTTTCATCACAATGCTCTATGACCACTGTCATCACAATGCCACATGACACCTGTCATTACAATGCTCTATGGCCCCTGTCAGCACAATGTTCCATGGCAGATATCATCACAATGATCCATGACTGCTGTCATCACAATGTTCCCTGCCCTTGTCATCTCAATGATCCCTGGCCCCTGTTATCACAATGCCCCATACCCTTGTCATCGCAATGCTCCAGATCACTTCTCATCATAATGCTCCATGCCCATGTCATCACAATGCTCCATGGCCCCTGTCATCACAGTGCTCCGTGATACCTTTCATCGTAATGATAGATGACCACTGTCATCACAATGCTCCATGACACCTGTCATCAGATTTGGCCATGGCCCTTATCATCACAATGCTCCAGGACACTTGTCTTCACAATGTTCCATGGCGCATTTCATCACAATGCTCCATGACCACTTTCATCAAATTGCTCCATGATGCCTGTCCTCACAATGCCCCATGGCCTTTGTCATCAAAATTCTACATGGCCCCTGTAATAACAGTGCTTCAGGACAACATTTATCACAATGCTCCATGACCACTCTCATCACCATGCCAGATAAGACCTTTCATGACAATGCTCCATGGCCCTTGTCATCACAATATTCTATGACTTCTGTCATCACAATGCTCCATGCCCCTGTCATCACAATGCCCCATCACCCCTGCTATTACAATGCTCCATGACCCCTGTCCTCACAATGCCCCGAAACCCTTATCATCACAATATTCCATGATCCGTGTAATCACGATGATCCATGAACCATTTCTGTACAATGCTCCAATACCCCGTTCATTAAAATGCTGCATGGAACTTGTCATCAGAATGCTCCAGGAACCCTTCCATCACAATAATCCATGACCCGTTTCCTCACAATTCTCCAGGACCGCTTTCATCACAATGCTCCATTTCCTTGTCATCTCAATGCTTCATGGCCCCTGTCATCACAATGATCCATGCCCTTGTCATCAAAATGCTCCAGAACACTTGTCATCACTATGCTCCATGCCCATGTCATCACAATGCTGCATGACCCCTGTCATCACAATGATACATGACCACTGTCATCACAATGCCACATGAACCCTGTCATCACATTGCTCCATGATCCCTGTCATTACAATGCTCCATGACCACTGTCATCACAATGTTCCATGATCGCTGTAATCACAATGACCCATGACACCTTTCCTCAGAAGGCTCCATTACGCCTGTCATCAGAATGCTCCAATGCCCATCTCATCACAATGCTCCATGATCCGTGACAGCACAACGTTACAGGACAATTGTCATCACAATGCTCCATGACAACTGTCATCACAATGTTGCCTGCCCATGTCATCAAAATGCTCCATGTCCCCTGTAATCACAATGTTCCATTACACCTGTCATCACAATGTTCCCTGCCCATGTCATCACAATGCTCCATTACCCATGTCATCGTAGTGATCCATGACCCCTTTCATCACAATGCTCCATGACACCTGTCATCACAATGCTCCGTGCTCTTTGTCACCACAATGCTCCATGACCACTGTCATCACCATGCCCCATGACCCCAGTCATCACAATGCTCCATAGCACTTGTCATCACAATGCTCCATTATCCCTGTCATCACAATGTTCCATGACTCTTGTCATCAAAATGCCTCATGATCCTTTTACTCACAATGCTCCATGACTCCTTTCATCACATGCTCCATGATACTTGTCATTACACTGTCCCATGACCTTTTTCATAACAATGCTCCATGATACCAGTCATCACAATAATCCATGACCATTGTCGTCACAATGCTCCATGCCCCTTTCAACACACTGCTCCATGACAACTGTCACCACAATGCTCCATGGCCTTTGTCATCACAATTATACATGGCCCCTGTAATCACAGTGCTCCATGACCCCTTTCATCACAATGCTCCATGATCACTGTCATCACAATGCCACATGAGCCCTGTCATCACATTGCTCCATGGCCCCTGTCATTACAATGCTCCATGACCACTGTCATCACAATGTTCCATGATGGCTGTAATCACAATGACCCATGACACCTTTCCTCAGAAGGCTCCAGCACACCTGTCATCACAATGCTCCAATGCCCGTCTCATCACAAAGTTCCATGATCCCTGTCAGCACAACGTTACAGGACAATTGTCATCACAATGCTCCATGACACCTGTCATCACAATGTTCCCTGCCCATGTCATCACAATGCTCCATTACCAATGAAATCAAAATGTTCGCCTGCCCTTGTCATCAAAATGCTCCATGGCCCCTTTAATCACAATGCTCCATGAACACTGTCATCACAATGTTCCATGACAGTTGTCATCACAATGCTCCATGACCCCTGTAATCACAATGCTCCATGCCCTTGTCATCACAATGCTCCAGAACTCTTGTCATCATAATGATGAATGCCCGTGTCATCACAAAGCTCCATGATACTTGTCATCACAATGTTCCATGGCCTTGTCATCACTATACTCCATGGCCCCCGTCATCACAGTGCTCCATGATACCTTTCATCACAATTCTAGATGACCACTGTCATCACAATGCCCCGAGACACATGTCATCACAATTCGCCATGGCCCTTGTCATCACAATGCTCCATGACCCGTGGCATCACAATGGTCCAGGACACTTGTCATCACAATGATCCATGACCACTTACATCACAATGCTCCTTGACTCCCGTCATCACAATGCTCCATAGCCTATGCATTCGCAATGCTACATGGTCCCTGTAATCACATTGCTCCATGATCCATTTCATCCCAATGCTCTATGACCACTGTCATCACCATGCCCCATTATACCTGTCATCGCAAAGTTCCATGGCCCCTGTCAGCACAATGTTCCATGACAGATGTCGTCACTATCCTCCATGGTCCCTGTAATCACAATGCTCCATCCCCTTGTCAACGCAATGCTCCAGAACTCTTGTCATCATAATGCTCCATGCCCGCCTCATCACAATGCTCCATGACACTTGTCCTCACAATGCTCCATGGCCTTTGTCATCGCAATGCTCCATGGCCCCTGTTATCACAGTGCTCCATGTTACCTTTCATCACAATTCTAGATGACCATTGTCATCACAATGCCCCATGACACCTGTCATCACTATTCGCCATGGCACTTGTCATCACAATGCTCCATGATCCCTGTCATCATAATGTTCGATGACACTTGTCGTCACGGTGCTCCATGACCCCTGTCATCACAATATTCACTGCCCATGTAATCACAATGCTCCTGGTCCCCTGTAATCACAATGCTCCATAGCCCTAACATCACAATGCTCCAGAACTCTTGTCATCATTATGCCCCATGCCCATGTCATCACAATGCTCCTTGACCCCTGTCATCACAATGCTCCATGGCCTATGTATTCACAATGCTCCATGGCCCCTGTAGTCACATTGCTCCATGATCCTTTTCATCACAATGCTCTATGACCACTGTCATCACAATGCCACATGACACCTGTCATTACAATGCTCTATGGCCCCTGTCAGCACAATGTTCCATGGCAGATATCATCACAATGATCCATGACCGCTGTCATCACAATGTTCCCTGCCCTTGTCATCTCAATGATCCCTGGCCCCTGTTATCACAATGCCCCATACCCTTGTCATCGCAATGCTCCAGATCACTTCTCATCATAATGCTCCATGCCCATGTCATCACAATGCTCCATGGCCCCTGTCATCACAGTGCTCCGTGATACCTTTCATCGTAATGATAGATGACCACTGTCATCACAATGCTCCATGACACCTGTCATCAGATTTGGCCATGGCCCTTATCATCACAATGCTCCAGGACACTTGTCTTCACAATGTTCCATGGCGCATTTCATCACAATGCTCCATGACCACTTTCATCAAATTGCTCCATGATGCCTGTCCTCACAATGCCCCATGGCCTTTGTCATCAAAATTCTACATGGCCCCTGTAATAACAGTGCTTCAGGACAACATTTATCACAATGCTCCATGACCACTCTCATCACCATGCCAGATAAGACCTTTCATGACAATGCTCCATGGCCCTTGTCATCACAATATTCTATGACTTCTGTCATCACAATGCTCCATGCCCCTGTCATCACAATGCCCCATCACCCCTGCTATTACAATGCTCCATGACCCCTGTCCTCACAATGCCCCGAAACCCTTATCATCACAATATTCCATGATCCGTGTAATCACGATGATCCATGAACCATTTCTGTACAATGCTCCAATACCCCGTTCATTAAAATGCTGCATGGAACTTGTCATCAGAATGCTCCAGGAACCCTTCCATCACAATAATCCATGACCCGTTTCCTCACAATTCTCCAGGACCGCTTTCATCACAATGCTCCATTTCCTTGTCATCTCAATGCTTCATGGCCCCTGTCATCACAATGATCCATGCCCTTGTCATCAAAATGCTCCAGAACACTTGTCATCACTATGCTCCATGCCCATGTCATCACAATGCTGCATGACCCCTGTCATCACAATGATACATGAACACTGTCATCACAATGCCACATGAACCCTGTCATCACATTGCTCCATGATCCCTGTCATTACAATGCTCCATGACCACTGTCATCACAATGTTCCATGATCGCTGTAATCACAATGACCCATGACACCTTTCCTCAGAAGGCTCCATTACGCCTGTCATCAGAATGCTCCAATGCCCATCTCATCACAATGCTCCATGATCCGTGACAGCACAACGTTACAGGACAATTGTCATCACAATGCTCCATGACAACTGTCATCACAATGTTGCCTGCCCATGTCATCAAAATGCTCCATGTCCCCTGTAATCACAATGTTCCATTACACCTGTCATCACAATGTTCCCTGCCCATGTCATCACAATGCTCCATTACCCATGTCATCGTAGTGATCCATGACCCCTTTCATCACAATGCTCCATGACACCTGTCATCACAATGCTCCGTGCTCTTTGTCACCACAATGCTCCATGACCACTGTCATCACCATGCCCCATGACCCCAGTCATCACAATGCTCCATAGCACTTGTCATCACAATGCTCCATTATCCCTGTCATCACAATGTTCCATGACTCTTGTCATCAAAATGCCTCATGATCCTTTTACTCACAATGCTCCATGACTCCTTTCATCACATGCTCCATGATACTTGTCATTACACTGTCCCATGACCTTTTTCATAACAATGCTCCATGATACCAGTCATCACAATAATCCATGACCATTGTCGTCACAATGCTCCATGCCCCTTTCAACACACTGCTCCATGACAACTGTCACCACAATGCTCCATGGCCTTTGTCATCACAATTATACATGGCCCCTGTAATCACAGTGCTCCATGACCCCTTTCATCACAATGCTCCATGATCACTGTCATCACAATGCCACATGAGCCCTGTCATCACATTGCTCCATGGCCCCTGTCATTACAATGCTCCATGACCACTGTCATCACAATGTTCCATGATGGCTGTAATCACAATGACCCATGACACCTTTCCTCAGAAGGCTCCAGCACACCTGTCATCACAATGCTCCAATGCCCGTCTCATCACAAAGTTCCATGATCCCTGTCAGCACAACGTTACAGGACAATTGTCATCACAATGCTCCATGACACCTGTCATCACAATGTTCCCTGCCCATGTCATCACAATGCTCCATTACCAATGAAATCAAAATGTTCGCCTGCCCTTGTCATCAAAATGCTCCATGGCCCCTTTAATCACAATGCTCCATGAACACTGTCATCACAATGTTCCATGACAGTTGTCATCACAATGCTCCATGACCCCTGTAATCACAATGCTCCATGCCCTTGTCATCACAATGCTCCAGAACTCTTGTCATCATAATGATGAATGCCCGTGTCATCACAAAGCTCCATGATACTTGTCATCACAATGTTCCATGGCCTTGTCATCACTATACTCCATGGCCCCCGTCATCACAGTGCTCCATCATACCTTTCATCACAATTCTAGATGACCACTGTCATCACAATGCCCCGAGACACATGTCATCACAATTCGCCATGGCCCTTGTCATCACAATGCTCCATGACCCGTGGCATCACAATGGTCCAGGACACTTGTCATCACAATGATCCATGACCACTTACATCACAATGCTCCTTGACTCCCGTCATCACAATGCTCCATAGCCTATGCATTCGCAATGCTACATGGTCCCTGTAATCACATTGCTCCATGATCCATTTCATCCCAATGCTCTATGACCACTGTCATCACCATGCCCCATTATACCTGTCATCGCAAAGTTCCATGGCCCCTGTCAGCACAATGTTCCATGACAGATGTCGTCACTATCCTCCATGGTCCCTGTAATCACAATGCTCCATCCCCTTGTCAACGCAATGCTCCAGAACTCTTGTCATCATAATGCTCCATGCCCGCCTCATCACAATGCTCCATGACACTTGTCCTCACAATGCTCCATGGCCTTTGTCATCGCAATGCTCCATGGCCCCTGTTATCACAGTGCTCCATGTTACCTTTCATCACAATTCTAGATGACCATTGTCATCACAATGCCCCATGACACCTGTCATCACTATTCGCCATGGCACTTGTCATCACAATGCTCCATGATCCCTGTCATCATAATGTTCGATGACACTTGTCGTCACGGTGCTCCATGACCCCTGTCATCACAATATTCACTGCCCATGTAATCACAATGCTCCTGGTCCCCTGTAATCACAATGCTCCATAGCCCTAACATCACAATGCTCCAGAACTCTTGTCATCATTATGCCCCATGCCCATGTCATCACAATGCTCCTTGACCCCTGTCATCACAATGCTCCATGGCCTATGTATTCACAATGCTCCATGGCCCCTGTAGTCACATTGCTCCATGATCCTTTTCATCACAATGCTCTATGACCACTGTCATCACAATGCCACATGACACCTGTCATTACAATGCTCTATGGCCCCTGTCAGCACAATGTTCCATGGCAGATATCATCACAATGATCCATGACCGCTGTCATCACAATGTTCCCTGCCCTTGTCATCTCAATGATCCCTGGCCCCTGTTATCACAATGCCCCATACCCTTGTCATCGCAATGCTCCAGATCACTTCTCATCATAATGCTCCATGCCCATGTCATCACAATGCTCCATGGCCCCTGTCATCACAGTGCTCCGTGATACCTTTCATCGTAATGATAGATGACCACTGTCATCACAATGCTCCATGACACCTGTCATCAGATTTGGCCATGGCCCTTATCATCACAATGCTCCAGGACACTTGTCTTCACAATGTTCCATGGCGCATTTCATCACAATGCTCCATGACCACTTTCATCAAATTGCTCCATGATGCCTGTCCTCACAATGCCCCATGGCCTTTGTCATCAAAATTCTACATGGCCCCTGTAATAACAGTGCTTCAGGACAACATTTATCACAATGCTCCATGACCACTCTCATCACCATGCCAGATAAGACCTTTCATGACAATGCTCCATGGCCCTTGTCATCACAATATTCTATGACTTCTGTCATCACAATGCTCCATGCCCCTGTCATCACAATGCCCCATCACCCCTGCTATTACAATGCTCCATGACCCCTGTCCTCACAATGCCCCGAAACCCTTATCATCACAATATTCCATGATCCGTGTAATCACGATGATCCATGAACCATTTCTGTACAATGCTCCAATACCCCGTTCATTAAAATGCTGCATGGAACTTGTCATCAGAATGCTCCAGGAACCCTTCCATCACAATAATCCATGACCCGTTTCCTCACAATTCTCCAGGACCGCTTTCATCACAATGCTCCATTTCCTTGTCATCTCAATGCTTCATGGCCCCTGTCATCACAATGATCCATGCCCTTGTCATCAAAATGCTCCAGAACACTTGTCATCACTATGCTCCATGCCCATGTCATCACAATGCTGCATGACCCCTGTCATCACAATGATACATGAACACTGTCATCACAATGCCACATGAACCCTGTCATCACATTGCTCCATGATCCCTGTCATTACAATGCTCCATGACCACTGTCATCACAATGTTCCATGATCGCTGTAATCACAATGACCCATGACACCTTTCCTCAGAAGGCTCCATTACGCCTGTCATCAGAATGCTCCAATGCCCATCTCATCACAATGCTCCATGATCCGTGACAGCACAACGTTACAGGACAATTGTCATCACAATGCTCCATGACAACTGTCATCACAATGTTGCCTGCCCATGTCATCAAAATGCTCCATGTCCCCTGTAATCACAATGTTCCATTACACCTGTCATCACAATGTTCCCTGCCCATGTCATCACAATGCTCCATTACCCATGTCATCGTAGTGATCCATGACCCCTTTCATCACAATGCTCCATGACACCTGTCATCACAATGCTCCGTGCTCTTTGTCACCACAATGCTCCATGACCACTGTCATCACCATGCCCCATGACCCCAGTCATCACAATGCTCCATAGCACTTGTCATCACAATGCTCCATTATCCCTGTCATCACAATGTTCCATGACTCTTGTCATCAAAATGCCTCATGATCCTTTTACTCACAATGCTCCATGACTCCTTTCATCACATGCTCCATGATACTTGTCATTACACTGTCCCATGACCTTTTTCATAACAATGCTCCATGATACCAGTCATCACAATAATCCATGACCATTGTCGTCACAATGCTCCATGCCCCTTTCAACACACTGCTCCATGACAACTGTCACCACAATGCTCCATGGCCTTTGTCATCACAATTATACATGGCCCCTGTAATCACAGTGCTCCATGACCCCTTTCATCACAATGCTCCATGATCACTGTCATCACAATGCCACATGAGCCCTGTCATCACATTGCTCCATGGCCCCTGTCATTACAATGCTCCATGACCACTGTCATCACAATGTTCCATGATGGCTGTAATCACAATGACCCATGACACCTTTCCTCAGAAGGCTCCAGCACACCTGTCATCACAATGCTCCAATGCCCGTCTCATCACAAAGTTCCATGATCCCTGTCAGCACAACGTTACAGGACAATTGTCATCACAATGCTCCATGACACCTGTCATCACAATGTTCCCTGCCCATGTCATCACAATGCTCCATTACCAATGAAATCAAAATGTTCGCCTGCCCTTGTCATCAAAATGCTCCATGGCCCCTTTAATCACAATGCTCCATGAACACTGTCATCACAATGTTCCATGACAGTTGTCATCACAATGCTCCATGACCCCTGTAATCACAATGCTCCATGCCCTTGTCATCACAATGCTCCAGAACTCTTGTCATCATAATGATGAATGCCCGTGTCATCACAAAGCTCCATGATACTTGTCATCACAATGTTCCATGGCCTTGTCATCACTATACTCCATGGCCCCCGTCATCACAGTGCTCCATCATACCTTTCATCACAATTCTAGATGACCACTGTCATCACAATGCCCCGAGACACATGTCATCACAATTCGCCATGGCCCTTGTCATCACAATGCTCCATGACCCGTGGCATCACAATGGTCCAGGACACTTGTCATCACAATGATCCATGACCACTTACATCACAATGCTCCTTGACTCCCGTCATCACAATGCTCCATAGCCTATGCATTCGCAATGCTACATGGTCCCTGTAATCACATTGCTCCATGATCCATTTCATCCCAATGCTCTATGACCACTGTCATCACCATGCCCCATTATACCTGTCATCGCAAAGTTCCATGGCCCCTGTCAGCACAATGTTCCATGACAGATGTCGTCACTATCCTCCATGGTCCCTGTAATCACAATGCTCCATCCCCTTGTCAACGCAATGCTCCAGAACTCTTGTCATCATAATGCTCCATGCCCGCCTCATCACAATGCTCCATGACACTTGTCCTCACAATGCTCCATGGCCTTTGTCATCGCAATGCTCCATGGCCCCTGTTATCACAGTGCTCCATGTTACCTTTCATCACAATTCTAGATGACCATTGTCATCACAATGCCCCATGACACCTGTCATCACTATTCGCCATGGCACTTGTCATCACAATGCTCCATGATCCCTGTCATCATAATGTTCGATGACACTTGTCGTCACGGTGCTCCATGACCCCTGTCATCACAATATTCACTGCCCATGTAATCACAATGCTCCTGGTCCCCTGTAATCACAATGCTCCATAGCCTTAACATCACAATGCTCCAGAACTCTTGTCATCATTATGCCCCATGCCCATGTCATCACAATGCTCCTTGACCCCTGTCATCACAATGCTCCATGGCCTATGTATTCACAATGCTCCATGGCCCCTGTAGTCACATTGCTCCATGATCCTTTTCATCACAATGCTCTATGACCACTGTCATCACAATGCCACATGACACCTGTCATTACAATGCTCTATGGCCCCTGTCAGCACAATGTTCCATGGCAGATATCATCACAATGATCCATGACTGCTGTCATCACAATGTTCCCTGCCCTTGTCATCTCAATGATCCCTGGCCCCTGTTATCACAATGCCCCATACCCTTGTCATCGCAATGCTCCAGATCACTTCTCATCATAATGCTCCATGCCCATGTCATCACAATGCTCCATGGCCCCTGTCATCACAGTGCTCCGTGATACCTTTCATCGTAATGATAGATGACCACTGTCATCACAATGCTCCATGACACCTGTCATCAGATTTGGCCATGGCCCTTATCATCACAATGCTCCAGGACACTTGTCTTCACAATGTTCCATGGCGCATTTCATCACAATGCTCCATGACCACTTTCATCAAATTGCTCCATGATGCCTGTCCTCACAATGCCCCATGGCCTTTGTCATCAAAATTCTACATGGCCCCTGTAATAACAGTGCTTCAGGACAACATTTATCACAATGCTCCATGACCACTCTCATCACCATGCCAGATAAGACCTTTCATGACAATGCTCCATGGCCCTTGTCATCACAATATTCTATGACTTCTGTCATCACAATGCTCCATGCCCCTGTCATCACAATGCCCCATCACCCCTGCTATTACAATGCTCCATGACCCCTGTCCTCACAATGCCCCGAAACCCTTATCATCACAATATTCCATGATCCGTGTAATCACGATGATCCATGAACCATTTCTGTACAATGCTCCAATACCCCGTTCATTAAAATGCTGCATGGAACTTGTCATCAGAATGCTCCAGGAACCCTTCCATCACAATAATCCATGACCCGTTTCCTCACAATTCTCCAGGACCGCTTTCATCACAATGCTCCATTTCCTTGTCATCTCAATGCTTCATGGCCCCTGTCATCACAATGATCCATGCCCTTGTCATCAAAATGCTCCAGAACACTTGTCATCACTATGCTCCATGCCCATGTCATCACAATGCTGCATGACCCCTGTCATCACAATGATACATGACCACTGTCATCACAATGCCACATGAACCCTGTCATCACATTGCTCCATGATCCCTGTCATTACAATGCTCCATGACCACTGTCATCACAATGTTCCATGATCGCTGTAATCACAATGACCCATGACACCTTTCCTCAGAAGGCTCCATTACGCCTGTCATCAGAATGCTCCAATGCCCATCTCATCACAATGCTCCATGATCCGTGACAGCACAACGTTACAGGACAATTGTCATCACAATGCTCCATGACAACTGTCATCACAATGTTGCCTGCCCATGTCATCAAAATGCTCCATGTCCCCTGTAATCACAATGTTCCATTACACCTGTCATCACAATGTTCCCTGCCCATGTCATCACAATGCTCCATTACCCATGTCATCGTAGTGATCCATGACCCCTTTCATCACAATGCTCCATGACACCTGTCATCACAATGCTCCGTGCTCTTTGTCACCACAATGCTCCATGACCACTGTCATCACCATGCCCCATGACCCCAGTCATCACAATGCTCCATAGCACTTGTCATCACAATGCTCCATTATCCCTGTCATCACAATGTTCCATGACTCTTGTCATCAAAATGCCTCATGATCCTTTTACTCACAATGCTCCATGACTCCTTTCATCACATGCTCCATGATACTTGTCATTACACTGTCCCATGACCTTTTTCATAACAATGCTCCATGATACCAGTCATCACAATAATCCATGACCATTGTCGTCACAATGCTCCATGCCCCTTTCAACACACTGCTCCATGACAACTGTCACCACAATGCTCCATGGCCTTTGTCATCACAATTATACATGGCCCCTGTAATCACAGTGCTCCATGACCCCTTTCATCACAATGCTCCATGATCACTGTCATCACAATGCCACATGAGCCCTGTCATCACATTGCTCCATGGCCCCTGTCATTACAATGCTCCATGACCACTGTCATCACAATGTTCCATGATGGCTGTAATCACAATGACCCATGACACCTTTCCTCAGAAGGCTCCAGCACACCTGTCATCACAATGCTCCAATGCCCGTCTCATCACAAAGTTCCATGATCCCTGTCAGCACAACGTTACAGGACAATTGTCATCACAATGCTCCATGACACCTGTCATCACAATGTTCCCTGCCCATGTCATCACAATGCTCCATTACCAATGAAATCAAAATGTTCGCCTGCCCTTGTCATCAAAATGCTCCATGGCCCCTTTAATCACAATGCTCCATGAACACTGTCATCACAATGTTCCATGACAGTTGTCATCACAATGCTCCATGACCCCTGTAATCACAATGCTCCATGCCCTTGTCATCACAATGCTCCAGAACTCTTGTCATCATAATGATGAATGCCCGTGTCATCACAAAGCTCCATGATACTTGTCATCACAATGTTCCATGGCCTTGTCATCACTATACTCCATGGCCCCCGTCATCACAGTGCTCCATGATACCTTTCATCACAATTCTAGATGACCACTGTCATCACAATGCCCCGAGACACATGTCATCACAATTCGCCATGGCCCTTGTCATCACAATGCTCCATGACCCGTGGCATCACAATGGTCCAGGACACTTGTCATCACAATGATCCATGACCACTTACATCACAATGCTCCTTGACTCCCGTCATCACAATGCTCCATAGCCTATGCATTCGCAATGCTACATGGTCCCTGTAATCACATTGCTCCATGATCCATTTCATCCCAATGCTCTATGACCACTGTCATCACCATGCCCCATTATACCTGTCATCACAAAGTTCCATGGCCCCTGTCAGCACAATGTTCCATGACAGATGTCGTCACTATCCTCCATGGTCCCTGTAATCACAATGCTCCATCCCCTTGTCAACGCAATGCTCCAGAACTCTTGTCATCATAATGCTCCATGCCCGCCTCATCACAATGCTCCATGACACTTGTCCTCACAATGCTCCATGGCCTTTGTCATCGCAATGCTCCTTGGCCCCTGTTATCACAGTGCTCCATGTTACCTTTCATCACAATTCTAGATGACCATTGTCATCACAATGCCCCATGACACCTGTCATCACTATTCGCCATGGCACTTGTCATCACAATGCTCCATGATCCCTGTCATCATAATGTTCGATGACACTTGTCGTCACGGTGCTCCATGACCCCTGTCATCACAATATTCACTGCCCATGTAATCACAATGCTCCTGGTCCCCTGTAATCACAATGCTCCATAGCCTTAACATCACAATGCTCCAGAACTCTTGTCATCATTATGCCCCATGCCCATGTCATCACAATGCTCCTTGACCCCTGTCATCACAATGCTCCATGGCCTATGTATTCACAATGCTCCATGGCCCCTGTAGTCACATTGCTCCATGATCCTTTTCATCACAATGCTCTATGACCACTGTCATCACAATGCCATATGACACCTGTCATTACAATGCTCTATGGCCCCTGTCAGCACAATGTTCCATGGCAGATATCATCACAATGATCCATGACCGCTGTCATCACAATGTTCCCTGCCCTTGTCATCTCAATCATCCCTGGCCCCTGTTATCACAATGCCCCATACCCTTGTCATCGCAATGCTCCAGATCACTTCTCATCATAATGCTCCATGCCCATGTCATCACAATGCTCCATGGCCCCTGTCATCACAGTGCTCCGTGATACCTTTCATCGTAATGATAGATGACCACTGTCATCACAATGCTCCATGACACCTGTCATCAGATTTGGCCATGGCCCTTGTCATCACAATGCTCCAGGACACTTGTCTTCACAATGTTCCATGGCGCATTTCCTCACAATGCTCCATGACCACTTTCATCAAATTGCTCCATGATGCCTGTCCTCACAATGCTCCATGGCCTTTGTCATCAAAATTCTACATGGCCCCTGTAATAACAGTGCTTCAGGACAACATTTATCACAATGCTCCATGACCACTCTCATCACCATGCCAGATAAGACCTTTCATGACAATGCTCCATGGCCCTTGTCATCACAATATTCTATGACTTCTGTCATCACAATGCTCCATGCCCCTGTCATCACAATGCCCCATCACCCCTGCTATTACAATGCTCCATGACCCCTGTCCTCACAATGCCCCGAAACCCTTATCATCACAATATTCCATGATCCGTGTAATCACGATGATCCATGAACCATTTCTGTACAATGCTCCAATACCCCGTTCATTAAAATGCTGCATGGTACTTGTCATCAGAATGCTCCAGGAACCCTTCCATCACAATAATCCATGACCCGTTTCCTCACAATTCTCCAGGACCGCTTTCATCACAATGCTCCATTTCCTTGTCATCTCAATGCTTCATGGCCCCTGTCATCACAATGATCCATGCCCTTGTCATCAAAATGCTCCAGAACTCTTGTCATCACTATGCTCCATGCCCATGTCATCACAATGCTGCATGACCCCTGTCATCACAATGATACATGACCACTGTCATCACAATGCCACATGAGCCCTGTCATCACATTGCTCCATGATCCCTGTCATTACAATGCTCCATGACCACTGTCATCACAATGGTCCATGATCGCTGTAATCACAATGACCCATGACACCTTTCCTCAGAAGGCTCCATTACGCCTGTCATCAGAATGCTCCAATGCCCATCTCATCACAATGCTCCATGATCCGTGACAGCACAACATTACAGGACAATTGTCATCACAATGCTCCATGACAACTGTCATCACAATGTTGCCTGCCCATGTCATCAAAATGCTCCATGTCCCCTGTAATCACAATGTTCCATTACACCTGTCATCACAATGTTCCCTGCCCATGTCATCACAATGCTCCATTACCCATGTCATCGTAGTGATCCATGACCCCTTTCAGCACAATGCTCCATGACACCTGTCACCACAATGCTCCGTGCTCTTTGTCACCACAATGCTCCATGACCACTGTCATCACCATGCCCCATGACCCCAGTCATCACAATGCTCCATAGCACTTGTCATCACAATGCTCCATTATCCCTGTCATCACAATGTTCCATGACTCTTGTCATCAAAATGCCTCATGATCCTTTTACTCACAATGCTCCATGACTCCTTTCATCACATGCTCCATGATACTTGTCATTACACTGTCCCATGACCTTTTTCATAACAATGCTCCATGATACCAGTCATCACAATAATCCATGACCATTGTCGTCACAATGCTCCATGCCCCTTTCAACACACTGCTCCATGACAACTGTCACCACAATGCTCCATGGCCTTTGTCATCACAATTATACATGGCCCCTGTAATCACAGTGCTCCATGACCCCTTTCATCACAATGCTCCATGATCACTGTCATCACAATGCCACATGAGCCCTGTCATCACATTGCTCCATGGCCCCTGTCATTACAATGCTCCATGACCACTGTCATCACAATGTTCCATGATGGCTGTAATCACAATGACCCATGACACCTTTCCTCAGAAGGCTCCAGCACACCTGTCATCACAATGCTCCAATGCCCGTCTCATCACAAAGTTCCATGATCCCTGTCAGCACAACGTTACAGGACAATTGTCATCACAATGCTCCATGACACCTGTCATCACAATGTTCCCTGCCCATGTCATCACAATGCTCCATTACCAATGAAATCAAAATGTTCGCCTGCCCTTGTCATCAAAATGCTCCATGGCCCCTTTAATCACAATGCTCCATGAACACTGTCATCACAATGTTCCATGACAGTTGTCATCACAATGCTCCATGACCCCTGTAATCACAATGCTCCATGCCCTTGTCATCACAATGCTCCAGAACTCTTGTCATCATAATGATGAATGCCCGTGTCATCACAAAGCTCCATGATACTTGTCATCACAATGTTCCATGACCTTGTCATCACTATACTCCATGGCCCCCGTCATCACAGTGCTCCATGATACCTTTCATCACAATTCTAGATGACCACTGTCATCACAATGCCCCGAGACACATGTCATCACAATTCGCCATGGCCCTTGTCATCACAATGCTCCATGACCCGTGGCATCACAATGGTCCAGGACACTTGTCATCACAATGATCCATGACCACTTACATCACAATGCTCCTTGACTCCCGTCATCACAATGCTCCATAGCCTATGCATTCGCAATGCTACATGGTCCCTGTAATCACATTGCTCCATGATCCATTTCATCCCAATGCTCTATGACCACTGTCATCACCATGCCCCATTATACCTGTCATCGCAAAGTTCCATGGCCCCTGTCAGCACAATGTTCCATGACAGATGTCGTCACTATCCTCCATGGTCCCTGTAATCACAATGCTCCATCCCCTTGTCAACGCAATGATCCAGAACTCTTGTCATCATAATGCTCCATGCCCGCCTCATCACAATGCTCCATGACACTTGTCCTCACAATGCTCCATGGCCTTTGTCATCGCAATGCTCCATGGCCCCTGTTATCACAGTGCTCCATGTTACCTTTCATCACAATTCTAGATGACCATTGTCATCACAATGCCCCATGACACCTGTCATCACTATTCGCCATGGCACTTGTCATCACAATGCTCCATGATCCCTGTCATCATAATGTTCGATGACACTTGTCGTCACGGTGCTCCATGACCCCTGTCATCACAATATTCACTGCCCATGTAATCACAATGCTCCTGGTCCCCTGTAATCACAATGCTCCATAGCCTTAACATCACAATGCTCCAGAACTCTTGTCATCATTATGCCCCATGCCCATGTCATCACAATGCTCCTTGACCCCTGTCATCACAATGCTCCATGGCCTATGTATTCACAATGCTCCATGGCCCCTGTAGTCACATTGCTCCATGATCCTTTTCATCACAATGCTCTATGACCACTGTCATCACAATGCCACATGACACCTGTCATTACAATGCTCTATGGCCCCTGTCAGCACAATGTTCCATGGCAGATATCATCACAATGATCCATGACCGCTGTCATCACAATGTTCCCTGCCCTTGTCATCTCAATCATCCCTGGCCCCTGTTATCACAATGCCCCATACCCTTGTCATCGCAATGCTCCAGATCACTTCTCATCATAATGCTCCATGCCCATGTCATCACAATGCTCCATGGCCCCTGTCATCACAGTGCTCCGTGATACCTTTCATCGTAATGATAGATGACCACTGTCATCACAATGCTCCATGACACCTGTCATCAGATTTGGCCATGGCCCTTGTCATCACAATGCTCCAGGACACTTGTCTTCACAATGTTCCATGGCGCATTTCATCACAATGCTCCATGACCACTTTCATCAAATTGCTCCATGATGCCTGTCCTCACAATGCTCCATGGCCTTTGTCATCAAAATTCTACATGGCCCCTGTAATAACAGTGCTTCAGGACAACATTTATCACAATGCTCCATGACCACTCTCATCACCATGCCAGATAAGACCTTTCATGACAATGCTCCATGGCCCTTGTCATCACAATATTCTATGACTTCTGTCATCACAATGCTCCATGCCCCTGTCATCACAATGCCCCATCACCCCTGCTATTACAATGCTCCATGACCCCTGTCCTCACAATGCCCCGAAACCCTTATCATCACAATATTCCATGATCCGTGTAATCACGATGATCCATGAACCATTTCTGTACAATGCTCCAATACCCCGTTCATTAAAATGCTGCATGGTACTTGTCATCAGAATGCTCCAGGAACCCTTCCATCACAATAATCCATGACCCGTTTCCTCACAATTCTCCAGGACCGCTTTCATCACAATGCTCCATTTCCTTGTCATCTCAATGCTTCATGGCCCCTGTCATCACAATGATCCATGCCCTTGTCATCAAAATGCTCCAGAACTCTTGTCATCACTATGCTCCATGCCCATGTCATCACAATGCTGCATGACCCCTGTCATCACAATGATACATGACCACTGTCATCACAATGCCACATGAGCCCTGTCATCACATTGCTCCATGATCCCTGTCATTACAATGCTCCATGACCACTGTCATCACAATGGTCCATGATCGCTGTAATCACAATGACCCATGACACCTTTCCTCAGAAGGCTCCATTACGCCTGTCATCAGAATGCTCCAATGCCCATCTCATCACAATGCTCCATGATCCGTGACAGCACAACATTACAGGACAATTGTCATCACAATGCTCCATGACAACTGTCATCACAATGTTGCCTGCCCATGTCATCAAAATGCTCCATGTCCCCTGTAATCACAATGTTCCATTACACCTGTCATCACAATGTTCCCTGCCCATGTCATCACAATGCTCCATTACCCATGTCATCGTAGTGATCCATGACCCCTTTCAGCACAATGCTCCATGACACCTGTCACCACAATGCTCCGTGCTCTTTGTCACCACAATGCTCCATGACCACTGTCATCACCATGCCCCATGACCCCAGTCATCACAATGCTCCATAGCACTTGTCATCACAATGCTCCATTATCCCTGTCATCACAATGTTCCATGACTCTTGTCATCAAAATGCCTCATGATCCTTTTACTCACAATGCTCCATGACTCCTTTCATCACATGCTCCATGATACTTGTCATTACACTGTCCCATGACCTTTTTCATAACAATGCTCCATGATACCAGTCATCACAATAATCCATGACCATTGTCGTCACAATGCTCCATGCCCCTTTCAACACACTGCTCCATGACAACTGTCACCACAATGCTCCATGGCCTTTGTCATCACAATTATACATGGCCCCTGTAATCACAGTGCTCCATGACCCCTTTCATCACAATGCTCCATGATCACTGTCATCACAATGCCACATGAGCCCTGTCATCACATTGCTCCATGGCCCCTGTCATTACAATGCTCCATGACCACTGTCATCACAATGTTCCATGATGGCTGTAATCACAATGACCCATGACACCTTTCCTCAGAAGGCTCCAGCACACCTGTCATCACAATGCTCCAATGCCCGTCTCATCACAAAGTTCCATGATCCCTGTCAGCACAACGTTACAGGACAATTGTCATCACAATGCTCCATGACACCTGTCATCACAATGTTCCCTGCCCATGTCATCACAATGCTCCATTACCAATGAAATCAAAATGTTCGCCTGCCCTTGTCATCAAAATGCTCCATGGCCCCTTTAATCACAATGCTCCATGAACACTGTCATCACAATGTTCCATGACAGTTGTCATCACAATGCTCCATGACCCCTGTAATCACAATGCTCCATGCCCTTGTCATCACAATGCTCCAGAACTCTTGTCATCATAATGATGAATGCCCGTGTCATCACAAAGCTCCATGATACTTGTCATCACAATGTTCCATGACCTTGTCATCACTATACTCCATGGCCCCCGTCATCACAGTGCTCCATGATACCTTTCATCACAATTCTAGATGACCACTGTCATCACAATGCCCCGAGACACATGTCATCACAATTCGCCATGGCCCTTGTCATCACAATGCTCCATGACCCGTGGCATCACAATGGTCCAGGACACTTGTCATCACAATGATCCATGACCACTTACATCACAATGCTCCTTGACTCCCGTCATCACAATGCTCCATAGCCTATGCATTCGCAATGCTACATGGTCCCTGTAATCACATTGCTCCATGATCCATTTCATCCCAATGCTCTATGACCACTGTCATCACCATGCCCCATTATACCTGTCATCGCAAAGTTCCATGGCCCCTGTCAGCACAATGTTCCATGACAGATGTCGTCACTATCCTCCATGGTCCCTGTAATCACAATGCTCCATCCCCTTGTCAACGCAATGATCCAGAACTCTTGTCATCATAATGCTCCATGCCCGCCTCATCACAATGCTCCATGACACTTGTCCTCACAATGCTCCATGGCCTTTGTCATCGCAATGCTCCATGGCCCCTGTTATCACAGTGCTCCATGTTACCTTTCATCACAATTCTAGATGACCATTGTCATCACAATGCCCCATGACACCTGTCATCACTATTCGCCATGGCACTTGTCATCACAATGCTCCATGATCCCTGTCATCATAATGTTCGATGACACTTGTCGTCACGGTGCTCCATGACCCCTGTCATCACAATATTCACTGCCCATGTAATCACAATGCTCCTGGTCCCCTGTAATCACAATGCTCCATAGCCTTAACATCACAATGCTCCAGAACTCTTGTCATCATTATGCCCCATGCCCATGTCATCACAATGCTCCTTGACCCCTGTCATCACAATGCTCCATGGCCTATGTATTCACAATGCTCCATGGCCCCTGTAGTCACATTGCTCCATGATCCTTTTCATCACAATGCTCTATGACCACTGTCATCACAATGCCACATGACACCTGTCATTACAATGCTCTATGGCCCCTGTCAGCACAATGTTCCATGGCAGATATCATCACAATGATCCATGACCGCTGTCATCACAATGTTCCCTGCCCTTGTCATCTCAATCATCCCTGGCCCCTGTTATCACAATGCCCCATACCCTTGTCATCGCAATGCTCCAGATCACTTCTCATCATAATGCTCCATGCCCATGTCATCACAATGCTCCATGGCCCCTGTCATCACAGTGCTCCGTGATACCTTTCATCGTAATGATAGATGACCACTGTCATCACAATGCTCCATGACACCTGTCATCAGATTTGGCCATGGCCCTTGTCATCACAATGCTCCAGGACACTTGTCTTCACAATGTTCCATGGCGCATTTCATCACAATGCTCCATGACCACTTTCATCAAATTGCTCCATGATGCCTGTCCTCACAATGCTCCATGGCCTTTGTCATCAAAATTCTACATGGCCCCTGTAATAACAGTGCTTCAGGACAACATTTATCACAATGCTCCATGACCACTCTCATCACCATGCCAGATAAGACCTTTCATGACAATGCTCCATGGCCCTTGTCATCACAATATTCTATGACTTCTGTCATCACAATGCTCCATGCCCCTGTCATCACAATGCCCCATCACCCCTGCTATTACAATGCTCCATGACCCCTGTCCTCACAATGCCCCGAAACCCTTATCATCACAATATTCCATGATCCGTGTAATCACGATGATCCATGAACCATTTCTGTACAATGCTCCAATACCCCGTTCATTAAAATGCTGCATGGTACTTGTCATCAGAATGCTCCAGGAACCCTTCCATCACAATAATCCATGACCCGTTTCCTCACAATTCTCCAGGACCGCTTTCATCACAATGCTCCATTTCCTTGTCATCTCAATGCTTCATGGCCCCTGTCATCACAATGATCCATGCCCTTGTCATCAAAATGCTCCAGAACTCTTGTCATCACTATGCTCCATGCCCATGTCATCACAATGCTGCATGACCCCTGTCATCACAATGATACATGACCACTGTCATCACAATGCCACATGAGCCCTGTCATCACATTGCTCCATGATCCCTGTCATTACAATGCTCCATGACCACTGTCATCACAATGGTCCATGATCGCTGTAATCACAATGACCCATGACACCTTTCCTCAGAAGGCTCCATTACGCCTGTCATCAGAATGCTCCAATGCCCATCTCATCACAATGCTCCATGATCCGTGACAGCACAACATTACAGGACAATTGTCATCACAATGCTCCATGACAACTGTCATCACAATGTTGCCTGCCCATGTCATCAAAATGCTCCATGTCCCCTGTAATCACAATGTTCCATTACACCTGTCATCACAATGTTCCCTGCCCATGTCATCACAATGCTCCATTACCCATGTCATCGTAGTGATCCATGACCCCTTTCAGCACAATGCTCCATGACACCTGTCACCACAATGCTCCGTGCTCTTTGTCACCACAATGCTCCATGACCACTGTCATCACCATGCCCCATGACCCCAGTCATCACAATGCTCCATAGCACTTGTCATCACAATGCTCCATTATCCCTGTCATCACAATGTTCCATGACTCTTGTCATCAAAATGCCTCATGATCCTTTTACTCACAATGCTCCATGACTCCTTTCATCACATGCTCCATGATACTTGTCATTACACTGTCCCATGACCTTTTTCATAACAATGCTCCATGATACCAGTCATCACAATAATCCATGACCATTGTCGTCACAATGCTCCATGCCCCTTTCAACACACTGCTCCATGACAACTGTCACCACAATGCTCCATGGCCTTTGTCATCACAATTATACATGGCCCCTGTAATCACAGTGCTCCATGACCCCTTTCATCACAATGCTCCATGATCACTGTCATCACAATGCCACATGAGCCCTGTCATCACATTGCTCCATGGCCCCTGTCATTACAATGCTCCATGACCACTGTCATCACAATGTTCCATGATGGCTGTAATCACAATGACCCATGACACCTTTCCTCAGAAGGCTCCAGCACACCTGTCATCACAATGCTCCAATGCCCGTCTCATCACAAAGTTCCATGATCCCTGTCAGCACAACGTTACAGGACAATTGTCATCACAATGCTCCATGACACCTGTCATCACAATGTTCCCTGCCCATGTCATCACAATGCTCCATTACCAATGAAATCAAAATGTTCGCCTGCCCTTGTCATCAAAATGCTCCATGGCCCCTTTAATCACAATGCTCCATGAACACTGTCATCACAATGTTCCATGACAGTTGTCATCACAATGCTCCATGACCCCTGTAATCACAATGCTCCATGCCCTTGTCATCACAATGCTCCAGAACTCTTGTCATCATAATGATGAATGCCCGTGTCATCACAAAGCTCCATGATACTTGTCATCACAATGTTCCATGGCCTTGTCATCACTATACTCCATGGCCCCCGTCATCACAGTGCTCCATGATACCTTTCATCACAATTCTAGATGACCACTGTCATCACAATGCCCCAAGACACATGTCATCACAATTCGCCATGGCCCTTGTCATCACAATGCTCCATGAACCGTGGCATCACAATGGTCCAGGACACTTGTCATCACAATGATCCATGACCACTTACATCACAATGCTCCTTGACTCCCGTCATCACAATGCTCCATAGCCTATGCATTCGCAATGCTACATGGTCCCTGTAATCACATTGCTCCATGATCCATTTCATCCCAATGCTCTATGACCACTGTCATCACCATGCCCCATTATACCTGTCATCACAAAGTTCCATGGCCCCTGTCAGCACAATGTTCCATGACAGATGTCGTCACTATCCTCCATGGTCCCTGTAATCACAATGCTCCATCCCCTTGTCAACGCAATGCTCCAGAACTCTTGTCATCATAATGCTCCATGCCCGCCTCATCACAATGCTCCATGACACTTGTCCTCACAATGCTCCATGGCCTTTGTCATCGCAATGCTCCTTGGCCCCTGTTATCACAGTGCTCCATGTTACCTTTCATCACAATTCTAGATGACCATTGTCATCACAATGCCCCATGACACCTGTCATCACTATTCGCCATGGCACTTGTCATCACAATGCTCCATGATCCCTGTCATCATAATGTTCGATGACACTTGTCGTCACGGTGCTCCATGACCCCTGTCATCACAATATTCACTGCCCATGTAATCACAATGCTCCTGGTCCCCTGTAATCACAATGCTCCATAGCCTTAACATCACAATGCTCCAGAACTCTTGTCATCATTATGCCCCATGCCCATGTCATCACAATGCTCCTTGACCCCTGTCATCACAATGCTCCATGGCCTATGTATTCACAATGCTCCATGGCCCCTGTAGTCACATTGCTCCATGATCCTTTTCATCACAATGCTCTATGACCACTGTCATCACAATGCCACATGACACCTGTCATTACAATGCTCTATGGCCCCTGTCAGCACAATGTTCCATGGCAGATATCATCACAATGATCCATGACCGCTGTCATCACAATGTTCCCTGCCCTTGTCATCTCAATCATCCCTGGCCCCTGTTATCACAATGCCCCATACCCTTGTCATCGCAATGCTCCAGATCACTTCTCATCATAATGCTCCATGCCCATGTCATCACAATGCTCCATGGCCCCTGTCATCACAGTGCTCCGTGATACCTTTCATCGTAATGATAGATGACCACTGTCATCACAATGCTCCATGACACCTGTCATCAGATTTGGCCATGGCCCTTGTCATCACAATGCTCCAGGACACTTGTCTTCACAATGTTCCATGGCGCATTTCATCACAATGCTCCATGACCACTTTCATCAAATTGCTCCATGATGCCTGTCCTCACAATGCTCCATGGCCTTTGTCATCAAAATTCTACATGGCCCCTGTAATAACAGTGCTTCAGGACAACATTTATCACAATGCTCCATGACCACTCTCATCACCATGCCAGATAAGACCTTTCATGACAATGCTCCATGGCCCTTGTCATCACAATATTCTATGACTTCTGTCATCACAATGCTCCATGCCCCTGTCATCACAATGCCCCATCACCCCTGCTATTACAATGCTCCATGACCCCTGTCCTCACAATGCCCCGAAACCCTTATCATCACAATATTCCATGATCCGTGTAATCACGATGATCCATGAACCATTTCTGTACAATGCTCCAATACCCCGTTCATTAAAATGCTGCATGGTACTTGTCATCAGAATGCTCCAGGAACCCTTCCATCACAATAATCCATGACCCGTTTCCTCACAATTCTCCAGGACCGCTTTCATCACAATGCTCCATTTCCTTGTCATCTCAATGCTTCATGGCCCCTGTCATCACAATGATCCATGCCCTTGTCATCAAAATGCTCCAGAACTCTTGTCATCACTATGCTCCATGCCCATGTCATCACAATGCTGCATGACCCCTGTCATCACAATGATACATGACCACTGTCATCACAATGCCACATGAGCCCTGTCATCACATTGCTCCATGATCCCTGTCATTACAATGCTCCATGACCACTGTCATCACAATGGTCCATGATCGCTGTAATCACAATGACCCATGACACCTTTCCTCAGAAGGCTCCATTACGCCTGTCATCAGAATGCTCCAATGCCCATCTCATCACAATGCTCCATGATCCGTGACAGCACAACATTACAGGACAATTGTCATCACAATGCTCCATGACAACTGTCATCACAATGTTGCCTGCCCATGTCATCAAAATGCTCCATGTCCCCTGTAATCACAATGTTCCATTACACCTGTCATCACAATGTTCCCTGCCCATGTCATCACAATGCTCCATTACCCATGTCATCGTAGTGATCCATGACCCCTTTCAGCACAATGCTCCATGACACCTGTCACCACAATGCTCCGTGCTCTTTGTCACCACAATGCTCCATGACCACTGTCATCACCATGCCCCATGACCCCAGTCATCACAATGCTCCATAGCACTTGTCATCACAATGCTCCATTATCCCTGTCATCACAATGTTCCATGACTCTTGTCATCAAAATGCCTCATGATCCTTTTACTCACAATGCTCCATGACTCCTTTCATCACATGCTCCATGATACTTGTCATTACACTGTCCCATGACCTTTTTCATAACAATGCTCCATGATACCAGTCATCACAATAATCCATGACCATTGTCGTCACAATGCTCCATGCCCCTTTCAACACACTGCTCCATGACAACTGTCACCACAATGCTCCATGGCCTTTGTCATCACAATTATACATGGCCCCTGTAATCACAGTGCTCCATGACCCCTTTCATCACAATGCTCCATGATCACTGTCATCACAATGCCACATGAGCCCTGTCATCACATTGCTCCATGGCCCCTGTCATTACAATGCTCCATGACCACTGTCATCACAATGTTCCATGATGGCTGTAATCACAATGACCCATGACACCTTTCCTCAGAAGGCTCCAGCACACCTGTCATCACAATGCTCCAATGCCCGTCTCATCACAAAGTTCCATGATCCCTGTCAGCACAACGTTACAGGACAATTGTCATCACAATGCTCCATGACACCTGTCATCACAATGTTCCCTGCCCATGTCATCACAATGCTCCATTACCAATGAAATCAAAATGTTCGCCTGCCCTTGTCATCAAAATGCTCCATGGCCCCTTTAATCACAATGCTCCATGAACACTGTCATCACAATGTTCCATGACAGTTGTCATCACAATGCTCCATGACCCCTGTAATCACAATGCTCCATGCCCTTGTCATCACAATGCTCCAGAACTCTTGTCATCATAATGATGAATGCCCGTGTCATCACAAAGCTCCATGATACTTGTCATCACAATGTTCCATGGCCTTGTCATCACTATACTCCATGGCCCCCGTCATCACAGTGCTCCATGATACCTTTCATCACAATTCTAGATGACCACTGTCATCACAATGCCCCAAGACACATGTCATCACAATTCGCCATGGCCCTTGTCATCACAATGCTCCATGAACCGTGGCATCACAATGGTCCAGGACACTTGTCATCACAATGATCCATGACCACTTACATCACAATGCTCCTTGACTCCCGTCATCACAATGCTCCATAGCCTATGCATTCGCAATGCTACATGGTCCCTGTAATCACATTGCTCCATGATCCATTTCATCCCAATGCTCTATGACCACTGTCATCACCATGCCCCATTATACCTGTCATCACAAAGTTCCATGGCCCCTGTCAGCACAATGTTCCATGACAGATGTCGTCACTATCCTCCATGGTCCCTGTAATCACAATGCTCCATCCCCTTGTCAACGCAATGCTCCAGAACTCTTGTCATCATAATGCTCCATGCCCGCCTCATCACAATGCTCCATGACACTTGTCCTCACAATGCTCCATGGCCTTTGTCATCGCAATGCTCCTTGGCCCCTGTTATCACAGTGCTCCATGTTACCTTTCATCACAATTCTAGATGACCATTGTCATCACAATGCCCCATGACACCTGTCATCACTATTCGCCATGGCACTTGTCATCACAATGCTCCATGATCCCTGTCATCATAATGTTCGATGACACTTGTCGTCACGGTGCTCCATGACCCCTGTCATCACAATATTCACTGCCCATGTAATCACAATGCTCCTGGTCCCCTGTAATCACAATGCTCCATAGCCTTAACATCACAATGCTCCAGAACTCTTGTCATCATTATGCCCCATGCCCATGTCATCACAATGCTCCTTGACCCCTGTCATCACAATGCTCCATGGCCTATGTATTCACAATGCTCCATGGCCCCTGTAGTCACATTGCTCCATGATCCTTTTCATCACAATGCTCTATGACCACTGTCATCACAATGCCACATGACACCTGTCATTACAATGCTCTATGGCCCCTGTCAGCACAATGTTCCATGGCAGATATCATCACAATGATCCATGACCGCTGTCATCACAATGTTCCCTGCCCTTGTCATCTCAATCATCCCTGGCCCCTGTTATCACAATGCCCCATACCCTTGTCATCGCAATGCTCCAGATCACTTCTCATCATAATGCTCCATGCCCATGTCATCACAATGCTCCATGGCCCCTGTCATCACAGTGCTCCGTGATACCTTTCATCGTAATGATAGATGACCACTGTCATCACAATGCTCCATGACACCTGTCATCAGATTTGGCCATGGCCCTTGTCATCACAATGCTCCAGGACACTTGTCTTCACAATGTTCCATGGCGCATTTCATCACAATGCTCCATGACCACTTTCATCAAATTGCTCCATGATGCCTGTCCTCACAATGCTCCATGGCCTTTGTCATCAAAATTCTACATGGCCCCTGTAATAACAGTGCTTCAGGACAACATTTATCACAATGCTCCATGACCACTCTCATCACCATGCCAGATAAGACCTTTCATGACAATGCTCCATGGCCCTTGTCATCACAATATTCTATGACTTCTGTCATCACAATGCTCCATGCCCCTGTCATCACAATGCCCCATCACCCCTGCTATTACAATGCTCCATGACCCCTGTCCTCACAATGCCCCGAAACCCTTATCATCACAATATTCCATGATCCGTGTAATCACGATGATCCATGAACCATTTCTGTACAATGCTCCAATACCCCGTTCATTAAAATGCTGCATGGTACTTGTCATCAGAATGCTCCAGGAACCCTTCCATCACAATAATCCATGACCCGTTTCCTCACAATTCTCCAGGACCGCTTTCATCACAATGCTCCATTTCCTTGTCATCTCAATGCTTCATGGCCCCTGTCATCACAATGATCCATGCCCTTGTCATCAAAATGCTCCAGAACTCTTGTCATCACTATGCTCCATGCCCATGTCATCACAATGCTGCATGACCCCTGTCATCACAATGATACATGACCACTGTCATCACAATGCCACATGAGCCCTGTCATCACATTGCTCCATGATCCCTGTCATTACAATGCTCCATGACCACTGTCATCACAATGGTCCATGATCGCTGTAATCACAATGACCCATGACACCTTTCCTCAGAAGGCTCCATTACGCCTGTCATCAGAATGCTCCAATGCCCATCTCATCACAATGCTCCATGATCCGTGACAGCACAACATTACAGGACAATTGTCATCACAATGCTCCATGACAACTGTCATCACAATGTTGCCTGCCCATGTCATCAAAATGCTCCATGTCCCCTGTAATCACAATGTTCCATTACACCTGTCATCACAATGTTCCCTGCCCATGTCATCACAATGCTCCATTACCCATGTCATCGTAGTGATCCATGACCCCTTTCAGCACAATGCTCCATGACACCTGTCACCACAATGCTCCGTGCTCTTTGTCACCACAATGCTCCATGACCACTGTCATCACCATGCCCCATGACCCCAGTCATCACAATGCTCCATAGCACTTGTCATCACAATGCTCCATTATCCCTGTCATCACAATGTTCCATGACTCTTGTCATCAAAATGCCTCATGATCCTTTTACTCACAATGCTCCATGACTCCTTTCATCACATGCTCCATGATACTTGTCATTACACTGTCCCATGACCTTTTTCATAACAATGCTCCATGATACCAGTCATCACAATAATCCATGACCATTGTCGTCACAATGCTCCATGCCCCTTTCAACACACTGCTCCATGACAACTGTCACCACAATGCTCCATGGCCTTTGTCATCACAATTATACATGGCCCCTGTAATCACAGTGCTCCATGACCCCTTTCATCACAATGCTCCATGATCACTGTCATCACAATGCCACATGAGCCCTGTCATCACATTGCTCCATGGCCCCTGTCATTACAATGCTCCATGACCACTGTCATCACAATGTTCCATGATGGCTGTAATCACAATGACCCATGACACCTTTCCTCAGAAGGCTCCAGCACACCTGTCATCACAATGCTCCAATGCCCGTCTCATCACAAAGTTCCATGATCCCTGTCAGCACAACGTTACAGGACAATTGTCATCACAATGCTCCATGACACCTGTCATCACAATGTTCCCTGCCCATGTCATCACAATGCTCCATTACCAATGAAATCAAAATGTTCGCCTGCCCTTGTCATCAAAATGCTCCATGGCCCCTTTAATCACAATGCTCCATGAACACTGTCATCACAATGTTCCATGACAGTTGTCATCACAATGCTCCATGACCCCTGTAATCACAATGCTCCATGCCCTTGTCATCACAATGCTCCAGAACTCTTGTCATCATAATGATGAATGCCCGTGTCATCACAAAGCTCCATGATACTTGTCATCACAATGTTCCATGGCCTTGTCATCACTATACTCCATGGCCCCCGTCATCACAGTGCTCCATCATACCTTTCATCACAATTCTAGATGACCACTGTCATCACAATGCCCCGAGACACATGTCATCACAATTCGCCATGGCCCTTGTCATCACAATGCTCCATGACCCGTGGCATCACAATGGTCCAGGACACTTGTCATCACAATGATCCATGACCACTTACATCACAATGCTCCTTGACTCCCGTCATCACAATGCTCCATAGCCTATGCATTCGCAATGCTACATGGTCCCTGTAATCACATTGCTCCATGATCCATTTCATCCCAATGCTCTATGACCACTGTCATCACCATGCCCCATTATACCTGTCATCGCAAAGTTCCATGGCCCCTGTCAGCACAATGTTCCATGACAGATGTCGTCACTATCCTCCATGGTCCCTGTAATCACAATGCTCCATCCCCTTGTCAACGCAATGCTCCAGAACTCTTGTCATCATAATGCTCCATGCCCGCCTCATCACAATGCTCCATGACACTTGTCCTCACAATGCTCCATGGCCTTTGTCATCGCAATGCTCCATGGCCCCTGTTATCACAGTGCTCCATGTTACCTTTCATCACAATTCTAGATGACCATTGTCATCACAATGCCCCATGACACCTGTCATCACTATTCGCCATGGCACTTGTCATCACAATGCTCCATGATCCCTGTCATCATAATGTTCGATGACACTTGTCGTCACGGTGCTCCATGACCCCTGTCATCACAATATTCACTGCCCATGTAATCACAATGCTCCTGGTCCCCTGTAATCACAATGCTCCATAGCCTTAACATCACAATGCTCCAGAACTCTTGTCATCATTATGCCCCATGCCCATGTCATCACAATGCTCCTTGACCCCTGTCATCACAATGCTCCATGGCCTATGTATTCACAATGCTCCATGGCCCCTGTAGTCACATTGCTCCATGATCCTTTTCATCACAATGCTCTATGACCACTGTCATCACAATGCCACATGACACCTGTCATTACAATGCTCTATGGCCCCTGTCAGCACAATGTTCCATGGCAGATATCATCACAATGATCCATGACCGCTGTCATCACAATGTTCCCTGCCCTTGTCATCTCAATGATCCCTGGCCCCTGTTATCACAATGCCCCATACCCTTGTCATCGCAATACTCCAGATCACTTCTCATCATAATGCTCCATGCCCATGTCATCACAATGCTCCATGGCCCCTGTCATCACAGTGCTCCGTGATACCTTTCATCGTAATGATAGATGACCACTGTCATCACAATGCTCCATGACACCTGTCATCAGATTTGGCCATGGCCCTTATCATCACAATGCTCCAGGACACTTGTCTTCACAATGTTCCATGGCGCATTTCATCACAATGCTCCATGACCACTTTCATCAAATTGCTCCATGATGCCTGTCCTCACAATGCTCCATGGCCTTTGTCATCAAAATTCTACATGGCCCCTGTAATAACAGTGCTTCAGGACAACATTTATCACAATGCTCCATGACCACTCTCATCACCATGCCAGATAAGACCTTTCATGACAATGCTCCATGGCCCTTGTCATCACAATATTCTATGACTTCTGTCATCACAATGCTCCATGCCCCTGTCATCACAATGCCCCATCACCCCTGCTATTACAATGCTCCATGGCCCCTGTCCTCACAATGCCCCGAAACCCTTATCATCACAATATTCCATGATCCGTGTAATCACGATGATCCATGAACCATTTCTGTACAATGCTCCAATACCCCGTTCATTAAAATGCTGCATGGTACTTGTCATCAGAATGCTCCAGGAACCCTTCCATCACAATAATCCATGACCCGTTTCCTCACAATTCTCCAGGACCGCTTTCATCACAATGCTCCATTTCCTTGTCATCTCAATGCTTCATGGCCCCTGTCATCACAATGATCCATGCCCTTGTCATCAAAATGCTCCAGAACTCTTGTCATCACTATGCTCCATGCCCATGTCATCACAATGCTGCATGACCCCTGTCATCACAATGATACATGACCACTGTCATCACAATGCCACATGAGCCCTGTCATCACATTGCTCCATGATCCCTGTCATTACAATGCTCCATGACCACTGTCATCACAATGGTCCATGATCGCTGTAATCACAATGACCCATGACACCTTTCCTCAGAAGGCTCCATTACGCCTGTCATCAGAATGCTCCAATGCCCATCTCATCACAATGCTCCATGATCCGTGACAGCACAACATTACAGGACAATTGTCATCACAATGCTCCATGACAACTGTCATCACAATGTTGCCTGCCCATGTCATCAAAATGCTCCATGTCCCCTGTAATCACAATGTTCCATTACACCTGTCATCACAATGTTCCCTGCCCATGTCATCACAATGCTCCATTACCCATGTCATCGTAGTGATCCATGACCCCTTTCAGCACAATGCTCCATGACACCTGTCACCACAATGCTCCGTGCTCTTTGTCACCACAATGCTCCATGACCACTGTCATCACCATGCCCCATGACCCCAGTCATCACAATGCTCCATAGCACTTGTCATCACAATGCTCCATTATCCCTGTCATCACAATGTTCCATGACTCTTGTCATCAAAATGCCTCATGATCCTTTTACTCACAATGCTCCATGACTCCTTTCATCACATGCTCCATGATACTTGTCATTACACTGTCCCATGACCTTTTTCATAACAATGCTCCATGATACCAGTCATCACAATAATCCATGACCATTGTCGTCACAATGCTCCATGCCCCTTTCAACACACTGCTCCATGACAACTGTCACCACAATGCTCCATGGCCTTTGTCATCACAATTATACATGGCCCCTGTAATCACAGTGCTCCATGACCCCTTTCATCACAATGCTCCATGATCACTGTCATCACAATGCCACATGAGCCCTGTCATCACATTGCTCCATGGCCCCTGTCATTACAATGCTCCATGACCACTGTCATCACAATGTTCCATGATGGCTGTAATCACAATGACCCATGACACCTTTCCTCAGAAGGCTCCAGCACACCTGTCATCACAATGCTCCAATGCCCGTCTCATCACAAAGTTCCATGATCCCTGTCAGCACAACGTTACAGGACAATTGTCATCACAATGCTCCATGACACCTGTCATCACAATGTTCCCTGCCCATGTCATCACAATGCTCCATTACCAATGAAATCAAAATGTTCGCCTGCCCTTGTCATCAAAATGCTCCATGGCCCCTTTAATCACAATGCTCCATGAACACTGTCATCACAATGTTCCATGACAGTTGTCATCACAATGCTCCATGACCCCTGTAATCACAATGCTCCATGCCCTTGTCATCACAATGCTCCAGAACTCTTGTCATCATAATGATGAATGCCCGTGTCATCACAAAGCTCCATGATACTTGTCATCACAATGTTCCATGGCCTTGTCATCACTATACTCCATGGCCCCCGTCATCACAGTGCTCCATCATACCTTTCATCACAATTCTAGATGACCACTGTCATCACAATGCCCCGAGACACATGTCATCACAATTCGCCATGGCCCTTGTCATCACAATGCTCCATGACCCGTGGCATCACAATGGTCCAGGACACTTGTCATCACAATGATCCATGACCACTTACATCACAATGCTCCTTGACTCCCGTCATCACAATGCTCCATAGCCTATGCATTCGCAATGCTACATGGTCCCTGTAATCACATTGCTCCATGATCCATTTCATCCCAATGCTCTATGACCACTGTCATCACCATGCCCCATTATACCTGTCATCGCAAAGTTCCATGGCCCCTGTCAGCACAATGTTCCATGACAGATGTCGTCACTATCCTCCATGGTCCCTGTAATCACAATGCTCCATCCCCTTGTCAACGCAATGCTCCAGAACTCTTGTCATCATAATGCTCCATGCCCGCCTCATCACAATGCTCCATGACACTTGTCCTCACAATGCTCCATGGCCTTTGTCATCGCAATGCTCCTTGGCCCCTGTTATCACAGTGCTCCATGTTACCTTTCATCACAATTCTAGATGACCATTGTCATCACAATGCCCCATGACACCTGTCATCACTATTCGCCATGGCACTTGTCATCACAATGCTCCATGATCCCTGTCATCATAATGTTCGATGACACTTGTCGTCACGGTGCTCCATGACCCCTGTCATCACAATATTCACTGCCCATGTAATCACAATGCTCCTGGTCCCCTGTAATCACAATGCTCCATAGCCTTAACATCACAATGCTCCAGAACTCTTGTCATCATTATGCCCCATGCCCATGTCATCACAATGCTCCTTGACCCCTGTCATCACAATGCTCCATGGCCTATGTATTCACAATGCTCCATGGCCCCTGTAGTCACATTGCTCCATGATCCTTTTCATCACAATGCTCTATGACCACTGTCATCACAATGCCACATGACACCTGTCATTACAATGCTCTATGGCCCCTGTCAGCACAATGTTCCATGGCAGATATCATCACAATGATCCATGACCGCTGTCATCACAATGTTCCCTGCCCTTGTCATCTCAATCATCCCTGGCCCCTGTTATCACAATGCCCCATACCCTTGTCATCGCAATGCTCCAGATCACTTCTCATCCTAATGCTCCATGCCCATGTCATCACAATGCTCCATGGCCCCTGTCATCACAGTGCTCCGTGATACCTTTCATCGTAATGATAGATGACCACTGTCATCACAATGCTCCATGACACCTGTCATCAGATTTGGCCATGGCCCTTGTCATCACAATGCTCCAGGACACTTGTCTTCACAATGTTCCATGGCGCATTTCATCACAATGCTCCATGACCACTTTCATCAAATTGCTCCATGATGCCTGTCCTCACAATGCTCCATGGCCTTTGTCATCAAAATTCTACATGGCCCCTGTAATAACAGTGCTTCAGGACAACATTTATCACAATGCTCCATGACCACTCTCATCACCATGCCAGATAAGACCTTTCATGACAATGCTCCATGGCCCTTGTCATCACAATATTCTATGACTTCTGTCATCACAATGCTCCATGCCCCTGTCATCACAATGCCCCATCACCCCTGCTATTACAATGCTCCATGACCCCTGTCCTCACAATGCCCCGAAACCCTTATCATCACAATATTCCATGATCCGTGTAATCACGATGATCCATGAACCATTTCTGTACAATGCTCCAATACCCCGTTCATTAAAATGCTGCATGGTACTTGTCATCAGAATGCTCCAGGAACCCTTCCATCACAATAATCCATGACCCGTTTCCTCACAATTCTCCAGGACCGCTTTCATCACAATGCTCCATTTCCTTGTCATCTCAATGCTTCATGGCCCCTGTCATCACAATGATCCATGCCCTTGTCATCAAAATGCTCCAGAACTCTTGTCATCACTATGCTCCATGCCCATGTCATCACAATGCTGCATGACCCCTGTCATCACAATGATACATGACCACTGTCATCACAATGCCACATGAGCCCTGTCATCACATTGCTCCATGATCCCTGTCATTACAATGCTCCATGACCACTGTCATCACAATGGTCCATGATCGCTGTAATCACAATGACCCATGACACCTTTCCTCAGAAGGCTCCATTACGCCTGTCATCAGAATGCTCCAATGCCCATCTCATCACAATGCTCCATGATCCGTGACAGCACAACATTACAGGACAATTGTCATCACAATGCTCCATGACAACTGTCATCACAATGTTGCCTGCCCATGTCATCAAAATGCTCCATGTCCCCTGTAATCACAATGTTCCATTACACCTGTCATCACAATGTTCCCTGCCCATGTCATCACAATGCTCCATTACCCATGTCATCGTAGTGATCCATGACCCCTTTCAGCACAATGCTCCATGACACCTGTCACCACAATGCTCCGTGCTCTTTGTCACCACAATGCTCCATGACCACTGTCATCACCATGCCCCATGACCCCAGTCATCACAATGCTCCATAGCACTTGTCATCACAATGCTCCATTATCCCTGTCATCACAATGTTCCATGACTCTTGTCATCAAAATGCCTCATGATCCTTTTACTCACAATGCTCCATGACTCCTTTCATCACATGCTCCATGATACTTGTCATTACACTGTCCCATGACCTTTTTCATAACAATGCTCCATGATACCAGTCATCACAATAATCCATGACCATTGTCGTCACAATGCTCCATGCCCCTTTCAACACACTGCTCCATGACAACTGTCACCACAATGCTCCATGGCCTTTGTCATCACAATTATACATGGCCCCTGTAATCACAGTGCTCCATGACCCCTTTCATCACAATGCTCCATGATCACTGTCATCACAATGCCACATGAGCCCTGTCATCACATTGCTCCATGGCCCCTGTCATTACAATGCTCCATGACCACTGTCATCACAATGTTCCATGATGGCTGTAATCACAATGACCCATGACACCTTTCCTCAGAAGGCTCCAGCACACCTGTCATCACAATGCTCCAATGCCCGTCTCATCACAAAGTTCCATGATCCCTGTCAGCACAACGTTACAGGACAATTGTCATCACAATGCTCCATGACACCTGTCATCACAATGTTCCCTGCCCATGTCATCACAATGCTCCATTACCAATGAAATCAAAATGTTCGCCTGCCCTTGTCATCAAAATGCTCCATGGCCCCTTTAATCACAATGCTCCATGAACACTGTCATCACAATGTTCCATGACAGTTGTCATCACAATGCTCCATGACCCCTGTAATCACAATGCTCCATGCCCTTGTCATCACAATGCTCCAGAACTCTTGTCATCATAATGATGAATGCCCGTGTCATCACAAAGCTCCATGATACTTGTCATCACAATGTTCCATGGCCTTGTCATCACTATACTCCATGGCCCCCGTCATCACAGTGCTCCATGATACCTTTCATCACAATTCTAGATGACCACTGTCATCACAATGCCCCGAGACACATGTCATCACAATTCGCCATGGCCCTTGTCATCACAATGCTCCATGACCCGTGGCATCACAATGGTCCAGGACACTTGTCATCACAATGATCCATGACCACTTACATCACAATGCTCCTTGACTCCCGTCATCACAATGCTCCATAGCCTATGCATTCGCAATGCTACATGGTCCCTGTAATCACATTGCTCCATGATCCATTTCATCCCAATGCTCTATGACCACTGTCATCACCATGCCCCATTATACCTGTCATCGCAAAGTTCCATGGCCCCTGTCAGCACAATGTTCCATGACAGATGTCGTCACTATCCTCCATGGTCCCTGTAATCACAATGCTCCATCCCCTTGTCAACGCAATGATCCAGAACTCTTGTCATCATAATGCTCCATGCCCGCCTCATCACAATGCTCCATGACACTTGTCCTCACAATGCTCCATGGCCTTTGTCATCGCAATGCTCCATGGCCCCTGTTATCACAGTGCTCCATGTTACCTTTCATCACAATTCTAGATGACCATTGTCATCACAATGCCCCATGACACCTGTCATCACTATTCGCCATGGCACTTGTCATCACAATGCTCCATGATCCCTGTCATCATAATGTTCGATGACACTTGTCGTCACGGTGCTCCATGACCCCTGTCATCACAATATTCACTGCCCATGTAATCACAATGCTCCTGGTCCCCTGTAATCACAATGCTCCATAGCCTTAACATCACAATGCTCCAGAACTCTTGTCATCATTATGCCCCATGCCCATGTCATCACAATGCTCCTTGACCCCTGTCATCACAATGCTCCATGGCCTATGTATTCACAATGCTCCATGGCCCCTGTAGTCACATTGCTCCATGATCCTTTTCATCACAATGCTCTATGACCACTGTCATCACAATGCCACATGACACCTGTCATTACAATGCTCTATGGCCCCTGTCAGCACAATGTTCCATGGCAGATATCATCACAATGATCCATGACCGCTGTCATCACAATGTTCCCTGCCCTTGTCATCTCAATCATCCCTGGCCCCTGTTATCACAATGCCCCATACCCTTGTCATCGCAATGCTCCAGATCACTTCTCATCCTAATGCTCCATGCCCATGTCATCACAATGCTCCATGGCCCCTGTCATCACAGTGCTCCGTGATACCTTTCATCGTAATGATAGATGACCACTGTCATCACAATGCTCCATGACACCTGTCATCAGATTTGGCCATGGCCCTTGTCATCACAATGCTCCAGGACACTTGTCTTCACAATGTTCCATGGCGCATTTCATCACAATGCTCCATGACCACTTTCATCAAATTGCTCCATGATGCCTGTCCTCACAATGCTCCATGGCCTTTGTCATCAAAATTCTACATGGCCCCTGTAATAACAGTGCTTCAGGACAACATTTATCACAATGCTCCATGACCACTCTCATCACCATGCCAGATAAGACCTTTCATGACAATGCTCCATGGCCCTTGTCATCACAATATTCTATGACTTCTGTCATCACAATGCTCCATGCCCCTGTCATCACAATGCCCCATCACCCCTGCTATTACAATGCTCCATGACCCCTGTCCTCACAATGCCCCGAAACCCTTATCATCACAATATTCCATGATCCGTGTAATCACGATGATCCATGAACCATTTCTGTACAATGCTCCAATACCCCGTTCATTAAAATGCTGCATGGTACTTGTCATCAGAATGCTCCAGGAACCCTTCCATCACAATAATCCATGACCCGTTTCCTCACAATTCTCCAGGACCGCTTTCATCACAATGCTCCATTTCCTTGTCATCTCAATGCTTCATGGCCCCTGTCATCACAATGATCCATGCCCTTGTCATCAAAATGCTCCAGAACTCTTGTCATCACTATGCTCCATGCCCATGTCATCACAATGCTGCATGACCCCTGTCATCACAATGATACATGACCACTGTCATCACAATGCCACATGAGCCCTGTCATCACATTGCTCCATGATCCCTGTCATTACAATGCTCCATGACCACTGTCATCACAATGGTCCATGATCGCTGTAATCACAATGACCCATGACACCTTTCCTCAGAAGGCTCCATTACGCCTGTCATCAGAATGCTCCAATGCCCATCTCATCACAATGCTCCATGATCCGTGACAGCACAACATTACAGGACAATTGTCATCACAATGCTCCATGACAACTGTCATCACAATGTTGCCTGCCCATGTCATCAAAATGCTCCATGTCCCCTGTAATCACAATGTTCCATTACACCTGTCATCACAATGTTCCCTGCCCATGTCATCACAATGCTCCATTACCCATGTCATCGTAGTGATCCATGACCCCTTTCAGCACAATGCTCCATGACACCTGTCACCACAATGCTCCGTGCTCTTTGTCACCACAATGCTCCATGACCACTGTCATCACCATGCCCCATGACCCCAGTCATCACAATGCTCCATAGCACTTGTCATCACAATGCTCCATTATCCCTGTCATCACAATGTTCCATGACTCTTGTCATCAAAATGCCTCATGATCCTTTTACTCACAATGCTCCATGACTCCTTTCATCACATGCTCCATGATACTTGTCATTACACTGTCCCATGACCTTTTTCATAACAATGCTCCATGATACCAGTCATCACAATAATCCATGACCATTGTCGTCACAATGCTCCATGCCCCTTTCAACACACTGCTCCATGACAACTGTCACCACAATGCTCCATGGCCTTTGTCATCACAATTATACATGGCCCCTGTAATCACAGTGCTCCATGACCCCTTTCATCACAATGCTCCATGATCACTGTCATCACAATGCCACATGAGCCCTGTCATCACATTGCTCCATGGCCCCTGTCATTACAATGCTCCATGACCACTGTCATCACAATGTTCCATGATGGCTGTAATCACAATGACCCATGACACCTTTCCTCAGAAGGCTCCAGCACACCTGTCATCACAATGCTCCAATGCCCGTCTCATCACAAAGTTCCATGATCCCTGTCAGCACAACGTTACAGGACAATTGTCATCACAATGCTCCATGACACCTGTCATCACAATGTTCCCTGCCCATGTCATCACAATGCTCCATTACCAATGAAATCAAAATGTTCGCCTGCCCTTGTCATCAAAATGCTCCATGGCCCCTTTAATCACAATGCTCCATGAACACTGTCATCACAATGTTCCATGACAGTTGTCATCACAATGCTCCATGACCCCTGTAATCACAATGCTCCATGCCCTTGTCATCACAATGCTCCAGAACTCTTGTCATCATAATGATGAATGCCCGTGTCATCACAAAGCTCCATGATACTTGTCATCACAATGTTCCATGGCCTTGTCATCACTATACTCCATGGCCCCCGTCATCACAGTGCTCCATGATACCTTTCATCACAATTCTAGATGACCACTGTCATCACAATGCCCCGAGACACATGTCATCACAATTCGCCATGGCCCTTGTCATCACAATGCTCCATGACCCGTGGCATCACAATGGTCCAGGACACTTGTCATCACAATGATCCATGACCACTTACATCACAATGCTCCTTGACTCCCGTCATCACAATGCTCCATAGCCTATGCATTCGCAATGCTACATGGTCCCTGTAATCACATTGCTCCATGATCCATTTCATCCCAATGCTCTATGACCACTGTCATCACCATGCCCCATTATACCTGTCATCGCAAAGTTCCATGGCCCCTGTCAGCACAATGTTCCATGACAGATGTCGTCACTATCCTCCATGGTCCCTGTAATCACAATGCTCCATCCCCTTGTCAACGCAATGATCCAGAACTCTTGTCATCATAATGCTCCATGCCCGCCTCATCACAATGCTCCATGACACTTGTCCTCACAATGCTCCATGGCCTTTGTCATCGCAATGCTCCATGGCCCCTGTTATCACAGTGCTCCATGTTACCTTTCATCACAATTCTAGATGACCATTGTCATCACAATGCCCCATGACACCTGTCATCACTATTCGCCATGGCACTTGTCATCACAATGCTCCATGATCCCTGTCATCATAATGTTCGATGACACTTGTCGTCACGGTGCTCCATGACCCCTGTCATCACAATATTCACTGCCCATGTAATCACAATGCTCCTGGTCCCCTGTAATCACAATGCTCCATAGCCTTAACATCACAATGCTCCAGAACTCTTGTCATCATTATGCCCCATGCCCATGTCATCACAATGCTCCTTGACCCCTGTCATCACAATGCTCCATGGCCTATGTATTCACAATGCTCCATGGCCCCTGTAGTCACATTGCTCCATGATCCTTTTCATCACAATGCTCTATGACCACTGTCATCACAATGCCACATGACACCTGTCATTACAATGCTCTATGGCCCCTGTCAGCACAATGTTCCATGGCAGATATCATCACAATGATCCATGACCGCTGTCATCACAATGTTCCCTGCCCTTGTCATCTCAATGATCCCTGGCCCCTGTTATCACAATGCCCCATACCCTTGTCATCGCAATGCTCCAGATCACTTCTCATCATAATGCTCCATGCCCATGTCATCACAATGCTCCATGGCCCCTGTCATCACAGTGCTCCGTGATACCTTTCATCGTAATGATAGATGACCACTGTCATCACAATGCTCCATGACACCTGTCATCAGATTTGGCCATGGCCCTTATCATCACAATGCTCCAGGACACTTGTCTTCACAATGTTCCATGGCGCATTTCATCACAATGCTCCATGACCACTTTCATCAAATTGCTCCATGATGCCTGTCCTCACAATGCTCCATGGCCTTTGTCATCAAAATTCTACATGGCCCCTGTAATAACAGTGCTTCAGGACAACATTTATCACAATGCTCCATGACCACTCTCATCACCATGCCAGATAAGACCTTTCATGACAATGCTCCATGGCCCTTGTCATCACAATATTCTATGACTTCTGTCATCACAATGCTCCATGCCCCTGTCATCACAATGCCCCATCACCCCTGCTATTACAATGCTCCATGACCCCTGTCCTCACAATGCCCCGAAACCCTTATCATCACAATATTCCATGATCCGTGTAATCACGATGATCCATGAACCATTTCTGTACAATGCTCCAATACCCCGTTCATTAAAATGCTGCATGGAACTTGTCATCAGAATGCTCCAGGAACCCTTCCATCACAATAATCCATGACCCGTTTCCTCACAATTCTCCAGGACCGCTTTCATCACAATGCTCCATTTCCTTGTCATCTCAATGCTTCATGGCCCCTGTCATCACAATGATCCATGCCCTTGTCATCAAAATGCTCCAGAACACTTGTCATCACTATGCTCCATGCCCATGTCATCACAATGCTGCATGACCCCTGTCATCACAATGATACATGACCACTGTCATCACAATGCCACATGAACCCTGTCATCACATTGCTCCATGATCCCTGTCATTACAATGCTCCATGACCACTGTCATCACAATGTTCCATGATCGCTGTAATCACAATGACCCATGACACCTTTCCTCAGAAGGCTCCATTACGCCTGTCATCAGAATGCTCCAATGCCCATCTCATCACAATGCTCCATGATCCGTGACAGCACAACGTTACAGGACAATTGTCATCACAATGCTCCATGACAACTGTCATCACAATGTTGCCTGCCCATGTCATCAAAATGCTCCATGTCCCCTGTAATCACAATGTTCCATTACACCTGTCATCACAATGTTCCCTGCCCATGTCATCACAATGCTCCATTACCCATGTCATCGTAGTGATCCATGACCCCTTTCATCACAATGCTCCATGACACCTGTCATCACAATGCTCCGTGCTCTTTGTCACCACAATGCTCCATGACCACTGTCATCACCATGCCCCATGACCCCAGTCATCACAATGCTCCATAGCACTTGTCATCACAATGCTCCATTATCCCTGTCATCACAATGTTCCATGACTCTTGTCATCAAAATGCCTCATGATCCTTTTACTCACAATGCTCCATGACTCCTTTCATCACATGCTCCATGATACTTGTCATTACACTGTCCCATGACCTTTTTCATAACAATGCTCCATGATACCAGTCATCACAATAATCCATGACCATTGTCGTCACAATGCTCCATGCCCCTTTCAACACACTGCTCCATGACAACTGTCACCACAATGCTCCATGGCCTTTGTCATCACAATTATACATGGCCCCTGTAATCACAGTGCTCCATGACCCCTTTCATCACAATGCTCCATGATCACTGTCATCACAATGCCACATGAGCCCTGTCATCACATTGCTCCATGGCCCCTGTCATTACAATGCTCCATGACCACTGTCATCACAATGTTCCATGATGGCTGTAATCACAATGACCCATGACACCTTTCCTCAGAAGGCTCCAGCACACCTGTCATCACAATGCTCCAATGCCCGTCTCATCACAAAGTTCCATGATCCCTGTCAGCACAACGTTACAGGACAATTGTCATCACAATGCTCCATGACACCTGTCATCACAATGTTCCCTGCCCATGTCATCACAATGCTCCATTACCAATGAAATCAAAATGTTCGCCTGCCCTTGTCATCAAAATGCTCCATGGCCCCTTTAATCACAATGCTCCATGAACACTGTCATCACAATGTTCCATGACAGTTGTCATCACAATGCTCCATGACCCCTGTAATCACAATGCTCCATGCCCTTGTCATCACAATGCTCCAGAACTCTTGTCATCATAATGATGAATGCCCGTGTCATCACAAAGCTCCATGATACTTGTCATCACAATGTTCCATGGCCTTGTCATCACTATACTCCATGGCCCCCGTCATCACAGTGCTCCATGATACCTTTCATCACAATTCTAGATGACCACTGTCATCACAATGCCCCGAGACACATGTCATCACAATTCGCCATGGCCCTTGTCATCACAATGCTCCATGACCCGTGGCATCACAATGGTCCAGGACACTTGTCATCACAATGATCCATGACCACTTACATCACAATGCTCCTTGACTCCCGTCATCACAATGCTCCATAGCCTATGCATTCACAATGCTACATGGTCCCTGTAATCACATTGCTCCATGATCCATTTCATCCCAATGCTCTATGACCACTGTCATCACCATGCCCCATTATACCTGTCATCGCAAAGTTCCATGGCCCCTGTCAGCACAATGTTCCATGACAGATGTCGTCACTATCCTCCATGGTCCCTGTAATCACAATGCTCCATCCCCTTGTCAACGCAATGATCCAGAACTCTTGTCATCATAATGCTCCATGCCCGCCTCATCACAATGCTCCATGACACTTGTCCTCACAATGCTCCATGGCCTTTGTCATCGCAATGCTCCATGGCCCCTGTTATCACAGTGCTCCATGTTACCTTTCATCACAATTCTAGATGACCATTGTCATCACAATGCCCCATGACACCTGTCATCACTATTCGCCATGGCACTTGTCATCACAATGCTCCATGATCCCTGTCATCATAATGTTCGATGACACTTGTCGTCACGGTGCTCCATGACCCCTGTCATCACAATATTCACTGCCCATGTAATCACAATGCTCCTGGTCCCCTGTAATCACAATGCTCCATAGCCCTAACATCACAATGCTCCAGAACTCTTGTCATCATTATGCCCCATGCCCATGTCATCACAATGCTCCTTGACCCCTGTCATCACAATGCTCCATGGCCTATGTATTCACAATGCTCCATGGCCCCTGTAGTCACATTGCTCCATGATCCTTTTCATCACAATGCTCTATGACCACTGTCATCACAATGCCACATGACACCTGTCATTACAATGCTCTATGGCCCCTGTCAGCACAATGTTCCATGGCAGATATCATCACAATGATCCATGACCGCTGTCATCACAATGTTCCCTGCCCTTGTCATCTCAATGATCCCTGGCCCCTGTTATCACAATGCCCCATACCCTTGTCATCGCAATGCTCCAGATCACTTCTCATCATAATGCTCCATGCCCATGTCATCACAATGCTCCATGGCCCCTGTCATCACAGTGCTCCGTGATACCTTTCATCGTAATGATAGATGACCACTGTCATCACAATGCTCCATGACACCTGTCATCAGATTTGGCCATGGCCCTTATCATCACAATGCTCCAGGACACTTGTCTTCACAATGTTCCATGGCGCATTTCATCACAATGCTCCATGACCACTTTCATCAAATTGCTCCATGATGCCTGTCCTCACAATGCCCCATGGCCTTTGTCATCAAAATTCTACATGGCCCCTGTAATAACAGTGCTTCAGGACAACATTTATCACAATGCTCCATGACCACTCTCATCACCATGCCAGATAAGACCTTTCATGACAATGCTCCATGGCCCTTGTCATCACAATATTCTATGACTTCTGTCATCACAATGCTCCATGCCCCTGTCATCACAATGCCCCATCACCCCTGCTATTACAATGCTCCATGACCCCTGTCCTCACAATGCCCCGAAACCCTTATCATCACAATATTCCATGATCCGTGTAATCACGATGATCCATGAACCATTTCTGTACAATGCTCCAATACCCCGTTCATTAAAATGCTGCATGGAACTTGTCATCAGAATGCTCCAGGAACCCTTCCATCACAATAATCCATGACCCGTTTCCTCACAATTCTCCAGGACCGCTTTCATCACAATGCTCCATTTCCTTGTCATCTCAATGCTTCATGGCCCCTGTCATCACAATGATCCATGCCCTTGTCATCAAAATGCTCCAGAACACTTGTCATCACTATGCTCCATGCCCATGTCATCACAATGCTGCATGACCCCTGTCATCACAATGATACATGAACACTGTCATCACAATGCCACATGAACCCTGTCATCACATTGCTCCATGATCCCTGTCATTACAATGCTCCATGACCACTGTCATCACAATGTTCCATGATCGCTGTAATCACAATGACCCATGACACCTTTCCTCAGAAGGCTCCATTACGCCTGTCATCAGAATGCTCCAATGCCCATCTCATCACAATGCTCCATGATCCGTGACAGCACAACGTTACAGGACAATTGTCATCACAATGCTCCATGACAACTGTCATCACAATGTTGCCTGCCCATGTCATCAAAATGCTCCATGTCCCCTGTAATCACAATGTTCCATTACACCTGTCATCACAATGTTCCCTGCCCATGTCATCACAATGCTCCATTACCCATGTCATCGTAGTGATCCATGACCCCTTTCATCACAATGCTCCATGACACCTGTCATCACAATGCTCCGTGCTCTTTGTCACCACAATGCTCCATGACCACTGTCATCACCATGCCCCATGACCCCAGTCATCACAATGCTCCATAGCACTTGTCATCACAATGCTCCATTATCCCTGTCATCACAATGTTCCATGACTCTTGTCATCAAAATGCCTCATGATCCTTTTACTCACAATGCTCCATGACTCCTTTCATCACATGCTCCATGATACTTGTCATTACACTGTCCCATGACCTTTTTCATAACAATGCTCCATGATACCAGTCATCACAATAATCCATGACCATTGTCGTCACAATGCTCCATGCCCCTTTCAACACACTGCTCCATGACAACTGTCACCACAATGCTCCATGGCCTTTGTCATCACAATTATACATGGCCCCTGTAATCACAGTGCTCCATGACCCCTTTCATCACAATGCTCCATGATCACTGTCATCACAATGCCACATGAGCCCTGTCATCACATTGCTCCATGGCCCCTGTCATTACAATGCTCCATGACCACTGTCATCACAATGTTCCATGATGGCTGTAATCACAATGACCCATGACACCTTTCCTCAGAAGGCTCCAGCACACCTGTCATCACAATGCTCCAATGCCCGTCTCATCACAAAGTTCCATGATCCCTGTCAGCACAACGTTACAGGACAATTGTCATCACAATGCTCCATGACACCTGTCATCACAATGTTCCCTGCCCATGTCATCACAATGCTCCATTACCAATGAAATCAAAATGTTCGCCTGCCCTTGTCATCAAAATGCTCCATGGCCCCTTTAATCACAATGCTCCATGAACACTGTCATCACAATGTTCCATGACAGTTGTCATCACAATGCTCCATGACCCCTGTAATCACAATGCTCCATGCCCTTGTCATCACAATGCTCCAGAACTCTTGTCATCATAATGATGAATGCCCGTGTCATCACAAAGCTCCATGATACTTGTCATCACAATGTTCCATGGCCTTGTCATCACTATACTCCATGGCCCCCGTCATCACAGTGCTCCATGATACCTTTCATCACAATTCTAGATGACCACTGTCATCACAATGCCCCGAGACACATGTCATCACAATTCGCCATGGCCCTTGTCATCACAATGCTCCATGACCCGTGGCATCACAATGGTCCAGGACACTTGTCATCACAATGATCCATGACCACTTACATCACAATGCTCCTTGACTCCCGTCATCACAATGCTCCATAGCCTATGCATTCGCAATGCTACATGGTCCCTGTAATCACATTGCTCCATGATCCATTTCATCCCAATGCTCTATGACCACTGTCATCACCATGCCCCATTATACCTGTCATCGCAAAGTTCCATGGCCCCTGTCAGCACAATGTTCCATGACAGATGTCGTCACTATCCTCCATGGTCCCTGTAATCACAATGCTCCATCCCCTTGTCAACGCAATGCTCCAGAACTCTTGTCATCATAATGCTCCATGCCCGCCTCATCACAATGCTCCATGACACTTGTCCTCACAATGCTCCATGGCCTTTGTCATCGCAATGCTCCATGGCCCCTGTTATCACAGTGCTCCATGTTACCTTTCATCACAATTCTAGATGACCATTGTCATCACAATGCCCCATGACACCTGTCATCACTATTCGCCATGGCACTTGTCATCACAATGCTCCATGATCCCTGTCATCATAATGTTCGATGACACTTGTCGTCACGGTGCTCCATGACCCCTGTCATCACAATATTCACTGCCCATGTAATCACAATGCTCCTGGTCCCCTGTAATCACAATGCTCCATAGCCCTAACATCACAATGCTCCAGAACTCTTGTCATCATTATGCCCCATGCCCATGTCATCACAATGCTCCTTGACCCCTGTCATCACAATGCTCCATGGCCTATGTATTCACAATGCTCCATGGCCCCTGTAGTCACATTGCTCCATGATCCTTTTCATCACAATGCTCTATGACCACTGTCATCACAATGCCACATGACACCTGTCATTACAATGCTCTATGGCCCCTGTCAGCACAATGTTCCATGGCAGATATCATCACAATGATCCATGACCGCTGTCATCACAATGTTCCCTGCCCTTGTCATCTCAATGATCCCTGGCCCCTGTTATCACAATGCCCCATACCCTTGTCATCGCAATGCTCCAGATCACTTCTCATCATAATGCTCCATGCCCATGTCATCACAATGCTCCATGGCCCCTGTCATCACAGTGCTCCGTGATACCTTTCATCGTAATGATAGATGACCACTGTCATCACAATGCTCCATGACACCTGTCATCAGATTTGGCCATGGCCCTTATCATCACAATGCTCCAGGACACTTGTCTTCACAATGTTCCATGGCGCATTTCATCACAATGCTCCATGACCACTTTCATCAAATTGCTCCATGATGCCTGTCCTCACAATGCCCCATGGCCTTTGTCATCAAAATTCTACATGGCCCCTGTAATAACAGTGCTTCAGGACAACATTTATCACAATGCTCCATGACCACTCTCATCACCATGCCAGATAAGACCTTTCATGACAATGCTCCATGGCCCTTGTCATCACAATATTCTATGACTTCTGTCATCACAATGCTCCATGCCCCTGTCATCACAATGCCCCATCACCCCTGCTATTACAATGCTCCATGACCCCTGTCCTCACAATGCCCCGAAACCCTTATCATCACAATATTCCATGATCCGTGTAATCACGATGATCCATGAACCATTTCTGTACAATGCTCCAATACCCCGTTCATTAAAATGCTGCATGGAACTTGTCATCAGAATGCTCCAGGAACCCTTCCATCACAATAATCCATGACCCGTTTCCTCACAATTCTCCAGGACCGCTTTCATCACAATGCTCCATTTCCTTGTCATCTCAATGCTTCATGGCCCCTGTCATCACAATGATCCATGCCCTTGTCATCAAAATGCTCCAGAACACTTGTCATCACTATGCTCCATGCCCATGTCATCACAATGCTGCATGACCCCTGTCATCACAATGATACATGAACACTGTCATCACAATGCCACATGAACCCTGTCATCACATTGCTCCATGATCCCTGTCATTACAATGCTCCATGACCACTGTCATCACAATGTTCCATGATCGCTGTAATCACAATGACCCATGACACCTTTCCTCAGAAGGCTCCATTACGCCTGTCATCAGAATGCTCCAATGCCCATCTCATCACAATGCTCCATGATCCGTGACAGCACAACGTTACAGGACAATTGTCATCACAATGCTCCATGACAACTGTCATCACAATGTTGCCTGCCCATGTCATCAAAATGCTCCATGTCCCCTGTAATCACAATGTTCCATTA
>NW_026778049.1:0-49957 GCF_028023285.1 Balaenoptera ricei
TGGGCGGGATGTAAATTGCCAACAGACACTCTGGAGAAGTGTACGGTGTGTCCGGAAACATCTAAAAAACACAGCTTAGAGAGCATAGGGCACTTCCACTCATGGGGGTATAAATTGGGAAAATGAAAAATCAGCAAGACACAAGCACCCCAAAGTTTAGGGCTGCTCTGTTGACAAGGACCTCCACTTCATTCCACCTTCAATATCCCAGGAAAGAGAAAAATGGATAAAGAAGTTGTGGTCGTTATGTACAATGGAATATCACTCAGCCATGAAATCAATGTCATAAGGCTAGTAGCAGCATGATGAGTGGATTTAGGTACGACGATTCTAAGTGAAATAAGTCACACAGAAAAGGACACTTCTCATAAGGTATCACTTATAGAGGGAATGTCAAAACCGTTACACTTGAACTGAATTACAAAACAGAACAGAGTCACACATGCAGAAAACACACTATGGCTGCTTAACGGGAAAGGTGAGGTGGGGTGATACATAAAACAAGCGTTTCAAATTAGCTCAGATACCGTTCCATAAACCCAATATGTAATAGACAAGACCTACTCCTTGCTCAGAGAACTGGACTCAACACACCCTATTCACCGCACAAGAATATATCTGACTAGTAATAATCTTAAAACCTATGTATTGATATCTCTCTGTTAGTGTGTCAAGTGGGTGTAAAGCGGCATAAACACAGCAGTGAAAAGCAGCTAAACCCCATTATAAAAATAAATTACTTTTACAAACCCATGAAACAAAGACAGTGGAAGAGAGAGAAATTCTTACACAATGCGTTCAGGGGCTGTGATGCAACCTGGATTGACCATATCTAGACCCACAGCTGGATGAGACATAAGGGTGGACACTCTTGGGGCTGAGAGGTTTGGTGAGGTTGGGTGAGCAAACGCAGACCCTTTAAAGTAATACTGCGTGGTACCCATTGCATGGGTCGCAAATCTCCAGGTTCAAGGGCATCTTCCTACATCGAAAACATGCTTGAGAAAACAAAAAGATGGTACACCATGTGATGGGGAAAGGTTTCTAAAACGCACCTCATTTCTCTTCTCCTTGTGCCCGGGTTCGCCATTCCAGATGCTTTACTAATAATCTCCCTATTTGGAGCATCAGCACCTTTAACCTCCTGTTCCGTACAGGTTGCAATTTGTCCTGAGGATGAACGGGTAGACGGGGAACCAGTGAGAGGCTAGCTCTTGGTGTTGGGACAGGCACAGGTCACTCTATTTTCCCATCAGGAAGAAGAATTAACCACAGGCTCATCCTCCCCCCCGGAACCAGAACAGGGCCTGAAGCCATCCTGCGCTTTTGCGGCCAGCTCCCAAAAAAGCGAGTTGTAAAATGGAGCTTCAGGGCACTGCAATTCACAAACCTGCAGAGTTATAAATGATAACTCTCGTCCACAAATATATTGAGGGAAGGCAAAGAAGAGGATTTGAAATCAAGGCAGAATTGCAGGAAACAGATTTCAGGAGGTAGATTCGAATCGCCTTTAAAGCACATGAAAAGCGGCAAAACGTTGACAATGATGCCCTTGGCCAAAAAGGGCGTATGCGTTTTTTCCTGAATATATTCAGGAAAAAACGCATACGCCCTTTTTGGCCAACAAAGCAACCTGGAACGGTAAATCAGGGCTACAAAGAAGACTCGCTACCCATCGGTCAAAAGGGCCATGCTGAATAAAGTCTCAAAACCAGAAATGCAGGACAGGCAATGGAGAAATGGGAGCCTTGCTACACTGATGGGCGGGATGTAAATTGCCAACAGCCACTCTGGAGAAGTGTACGGTGTGTCCTGAAACATCTAAAAAACACAGCTTAGAGAGCATAGGGCACTTCCACTCATGGGGGTATAAATTGGGAAAATGAAAAATCAGCAAGACACAAGCAGCCCAAAGTTTAGGGCTGCTCTGTTGACAAGGACCTCCACTTCATTCCACCTTCAATATCCCAGGAAAGAGAAAAATGGAGAAAGAAGTTGTGGTCCTTATGTACAATGGAATATCACTCAGCCATGAAATCAATGTCATAAGGCTAGTAGCAGCATGATGAGTGGATTTAGGTACGACGATTCTAAGTGAAATAAGTCACACAGAAAAGGACACTTCTCATAAGGTATCACTTATAGAGGGAATGTCAAAACCGTTACACTTGAACTGAATTACAAAACAGAACAGAGTCACACATGCAGAAAACACACTATGGCTGCTTAACGGGAAAGGTGAGGTGGGGTGATACATAAAACAAGGGTTTCAAATTAGCTCAGATACTGTTCCATAAACCCAATATGTAATAGACAAAACCTACTCCTTGCTCAGAGAACTGGACTCAACACGTCCTATTCACCGCACAAGAATATATCTGACTAGTAATAATCTTAAAACCTATGTATTGATATCTCTCTGTTAGCGTGTCAAGTGGGTGTAAAGCGGCATAAACACAGCATTGAAAAGCAGCTAAACCCCATTATAAAAATAAATTACTTTGAAAAACCCATGAAACAAAGACAGTGAAAGAGAGAGAAATTCTTCCACAATGCGTTCAGGGGCTGTGATGCAACCTGGATTGACCATATCTAGACCCACAGCTGGATGAGACATAAGGGTGGACACTCTTGGGGCTGAGAGGTTTGGTGAGGTTGGGTGAGCAAACGCAGACCCTTTAAAGTAATACTGCGTGGTACCCATCGCATGGGTCCCAAATCTCCAGGTTCAAGGGCATCTTCCTACATCGAAAACATGCATGAGAAAACAAAAAGATGGTACACCATGTGATGGGGAAAGGTTTCTAAAACGCACCTCATTTCTCTTCTCCTTGTGCCCGGGTTCGCCATTCCAGCCGCTTTACTAACAATCTCCCTACTTGGAGCATCAGCACCTTTAACCTCCTGTTCTGTACAGGTTGCAATTTGTCCTGAGGATGAACGGGTAGACGGGGAACCAGTGAGAGACTAGCTCTTGGTGTTGGGACAGGCACAGGTCACTCTATTTTCCCATCAGGAAGAAGAATTAATCACAGGCTAATCATCGCCCCCGAAAGCAGAACAGGGCCTGAAGCCATCCTGCGCTTTTGCGGCCAGCTCCCAAAAAAGCGAGTTGTAAAATGGAGCTTCAGGGCACTGCAATTCACAAACCTGCAGAGTTATAAATGATAACTCTCGTCCACAAATATATTGAGGGAAGGCAAAGAAGAGGATTTGAAATCAAGGCCGAATTGCAGGAAACAGATTTCAGGAGGTAGATTCGAATCGCCTTTAAAGCACATGAAAAGCGGCAAAACGTTGACAATGATGCCCTTGGCCAAAAAGGGCGTATGCGTTTTTTCCTGAATATATTCAGGAAAAAACGCATACGCCCTTTTTGGCCAAACAAGCAACCTGGAAAGGTAAATCAGGGCTACAAAGAAGACTCGCTACCCATCGGTCAAAAGGGCCATGCTGAATGAAGTCTCAAAACCAGAAATGCAGGACAGGCCATGGAGAAATGGGAGCCTTGCTACACTGATGGGCGGGATGTAAATTGCCAACAGCCACTCTGGAGAAGTGTACGGTGTGTCCTGAAACATCTAAAAAACACAGCTTAGAGAGCATAGGGCACTTCCACTCATGGGGGTATAAATTGGGAAAATGAAAAATCAGCAAGACACAAGCACCCCAAAGTTTAGGGCTGCTCTGTTGACAAGGACCTCCACTTCATTCCACCTTCAATATCCCAGGAAAGAGAAAAATGGATAAAGAAGTTGTGGTCCTTATGTACAATGGAATATCACTCAGCCATGAAATCAATGTCATAAGGCTAGTAGCAGCATGATGAGTGGATTTAGGTACGACGATTCTAAGTGAAATAAGTCACACAGAAAAGGACACTTCTCATAAGGTATCACTTATAGAGGGAATGTCAAAACCGTTACACTTGAACTGAATTACAAAACAGAACAGAGTCACACATGCAGAAAACACACTATGGCTGCTTAACGGGAAAGGTGAGGTGGGGTGATACATAAAACAAGGGTTTCAAATTAGCTCAGATACCGTTCCATTAACCCAATATGTAATAGACAAAACCTACTCCTTGCTCAGAGAACTGGACTCAACACGTCCTATTCACCGCACAAGAATATATCTGACTAGTAATAATCTTAAAACCTATGTATTGATATCTCTCTGTTAGTGTGTCAAGTGGGTGTAAAGCGGCATAAACACAGCATTGAAAAGCAGCTAAACCCCATTATAAAAATAAATTACTTTGAAAAACCCATGAAAGAAAGACAGTGAAAGAGAGAGAAATTCTTACACAATGCGTTCAGGGGCTGTGATGCAACCTGGATTGACCATATCTAGACCCACAGCTGGATGAGACATAAGGGTGGACACTCTTGGGGCTGAGAGGTTTGGTGAGGTTGGGTGAGCAAACGCAGACCCTTTAAAGTAATACTGCGTGGTACCCATCGCATGGGTCCCAAATCTCCAGGTTCAAGGGCATCTTCCTACATCGAAAACATGCATGAGAAAACAAAAAGATGGTACACCATGTGATGGGGAAAGGTTTCTAAAACGCACCTCATTTCTCTTCTCCTTGTGCCCGGGTTCGCCATTCCAGCCGCTTTACTAACAATCTCCCTACTTGGAGCATCAGCACCTTTAACCTCCTGTTCTGTACAGGTTGCAATTTGTCCTGAGGATGAACGGGTACACGGGGAACCAGTGAGAGACTAGCTCTTGGTGTTGGGACAGGCACAGGTCACTCTATTTTCCCATCAGGAAGAAGAATTAACCACAGGCTAATCATCGCCCCCGAAAGCAGAACAGGGCCTGAAGCCATCCTGCGCTTTTGCGGCCAGCTCCCAAAAAAGCGAGTTGTAAAATGGAGCTTCAGGGCACTGCAATTCACAAACCTGCAGAGTTATAAATGATAACTCTCGTCCACAAATATATTGAGGGAAGGCAAAGAAGAGGATTTGAAATCAAGGCAGAATTGCAGGAAACAGATTTCAGGAGGTAGATTCGAATCGCCTTTAAAGCACATGAAAAGCGGCAAAACGTTGACAATGATGCCCTTGGCCAAAAAGGGCGTATGCGTTTTTTCCTGACTATATTCAGGAAAAAACGCATACGCCCTTTTTGGCCAACCAAGCAACCTGGAAAGGCAAATCAGCGCTACAAAGAAGACTCGCTACCCATCGGTCAAAAGGGCCATGCTGAAAAAAGTCTCAAAACCAGAAATGCAGGACAGGCCATGGAGAAATGGGAGCCTTGCTACACTGATGGGCGGGATGTAAATTGCCAACAGCCACTCTGGAGAAGTGTACGGTGTGTCCTGAAACATCTAAAAAACACAGCTTAGAGAGCATAGGGCACTTCCTCTCATGGGGGTATAAATTGGGAAAATGAAAAATCAGCAAGACACAAGCACCCCAAAGTTTAGGGCTGCTCTGTTGACCAGGACCTCCACTTCATTCCACCTTCAATATCCCAGGAAAGAGAAAAATGTATAAAGAAGTTGTGGTCCTTATGTACAATGGAATATCACTCAGCCATGAAATCAATGTCATAAGGCTAGTAGCAGCATGATGAGTGGATTTAGGTACGACGATTCTAAGTGAAATAAGTCACACAGAAAAGGACACTTCTCATAAGGTATCACTTATAGAGGGAATGTAAAAACCGTTACACTTGAACTGAATAACAAAACAGAACAGAGTCACACATGCAGAAAACACACTATGGCTGCTTAACGGGAAAGGTGAGGTGGGGTGATACATAAAACAAGGGTTTCAAATTAGCTCAGATACCGTTCCATAAACCCAATATGTAATAGACAAGACCTACTCCTTGCTCAGAGAACTGGACTCAACACACCCTATTCACCGCACAAGAATATATCTGACTAGTAATAATCTTAAAACCTATGTATTGATATCTCTCTGTTAGTGTGTCAAGTGGGTGTAAAGCGGCATAAACACAGCAGTGAAAAGCAGCTAAACCCCATTACAAAAATAAATTACTTTTACAAACCCATGAAACAAAGACAGTGAAAGAGAGAGAAATTCTTACACAATGCGTTCAGGGGCTGTGATGCAACCTGGATTGACCATATCTAGACCCACAGCTGGATGAGACATAAGGGTGGACACTCTTGGGGCTGAGAGGTTTGGTGAGGTTGGGTGAGCAAACGCAGACCCTTTAAAGTAATACTGCGTGGTTCCCATCGCATGGGTCCCAAATCTCCAGGTTCAAGGGCATCTTCCTACATCGAAAACATGCATGAGAAAACAAAAAGATGGTACACCATGTGATGGGGAAAGGTTTCTAAAACGCACCTCATTTCTCTTCTCCTTGTGCCCGGGTTCGCCATTCCAGCCGCTTTACTAACAATCTCCCTACTTGGAGCATCAGCACCTTTAACCTCCTGTTCCGTACATGTTGCAATTTGTCCTGAGGATGAACGGGTAGACGGGGAACCAGTGAGAGACTAGCTCTTGGTGTTGGGACAGGCACAGGTCACTCTATTTTCCCATCAGGAAGAAGAATTAACCACAGGCTCATCCTCCCCCCCGGAACCAGAACAGGGCCTGAAGCCATCCTGCGCTTTTGCGGCCAGCTCCCAAAAAAGCGAGTTGTAAAATGGAGCTTCAGGGCACTGCAATTCACAAACCTGCAGAGTTATAAATGATAACTCTCGTCCACAAATATATTGAGGGAAGGCAAAGAAGAGGATTTGAAATCAAGGCAGAATTGCAGGAAACAGATTTCAGGAGGTAGATTCGAATCGCCTTTAAAGCACATGAAAAGGGGCAAAACGTTGACAATGATGCCCTTGGCCAAAAAGGGCGTATGCGTTTTTTCCTGAATATATTCAGGAAAAAACGCATACGCCCTTTTTGGCCAAACAAGCAACCTGGAAAGGCAAATCAGCGCTACAAAGAAGACTCGCTACCCATCGGTCAAAAGGGCCATGCTGAAAAAAGTCTCAAAACCAGAAATGCAGGACAGGCCATGGAGAAATGGGAGCCTTGCTACACTGATGGGCGGGATGTAAATTGCCAACAGCCACTCTGGAGAAGTGTACGGTGTGTCCTGAAACATCTAAAAAACACAGCTTAGAGAGCATAGGGCACTTCCTCTCATGGGGGTATAAATTGGGAAAATGAAAAATCAGCAAGACACAAGCACCCCAAAGTTTAGGGCTGCTCTGTTGACAAGGACCTCCACTTCATTCCACCTTCAATATCCCAGGAAAGAGAAAAATGGATAAAGAAGTTGTGGTCCTTATGTACAATGGAATATCACTCAGCCATGGAATCAATGTCATAAGGCTAGTAGCAGCATGATGAGTGGATTTAGGTACGACGATTCTAAGTGAAATAAGTCACACAGAAAAGGACACTTCTCATAAGGTATCACTTATAGAGGGAATGTCAAAACCGTTACACTTGAACTGAATTACAAAACAGAACAGAGTCACACATGCAGAAAACACACTATGGCTGCTTAACGGGAAAGGTGAGGTGGGGTGATACATAAAACAAGGGTTTCAAATTAGCTCAGATACCGTTCCATAAACCCAATATGTAATAGACAAGACCTACTCCTTGCTCAGAGAACTGGACTCAACACACCCTATTCACCGCACAAGAATATATCTGACTAGTAATAATCTTAAAACCTATGTATTGATATCTCTCTGTTAGTGTGTCAAGTGGGTGTAAAGCGGCATAAACACAGCAGTGAAAAGCAGCTAAACCCCATTATAAAAATAAATTACTTTTACAAACCCATGAAACAAAGACAGTGAAAGAGAGAGAAATTCTTACACAATGCGTTCAGGGGCTGTGATGCAACCTGGATTGACCATATCTAGACCCACAGCTGGATGAGACATAAGGGTGGACACTCTTGGGGCTGAGAGGTTTGGTGAGGTTGGGTGAGCAAACGCAGACCCTTTAAAGTAATACTGCGTGGTACCCATCGCATGGGTCCCAAATCTCCAGGTTTAAGGGCATCTTCCTACATCGAAAACATGCATGAGAAAACAAAACGATGGTACACCATGTGATGGGGAAAGGTTTCTAAAACGCACCTCATTTCTCTTCTCCTTGTGCCTGGGTTCGCCATTCCAGCCTCTTTACTAACAATCTCCCTACTTGGAGCATCAGCACCTTTAACCTCCTGTTCGGTACAGGTTGCAATTTGTCCTGAGGATGAACGGGTAGACGGGGAACCAGTGAGAGACTAGCTCTTGTTGTTGGGACAGGCACAGGTCACTCTATTTTCCCATCAGGAAGAAGAATTAACCACAGGCTCATCCTCCCCCCCGGAACCAGAACAGGGCCTGAAGCCATCCTGCGCTTTTGCGGCCAGCTCCCAAAAAAGCGAGTTGTAAAATGGAGCTTCAGGGCACTGCAATTCACAAACCTGCAGAGTTATAAATGATAACTCTCGTCCACAAATATATTGAGGGAAGGCAAAGAAGAGGATTTGAAATCAAGGCAGAATTGCAGGAAACAGATTTCAGGAGGTAGATTCGAATCGCCTTTAAAGCACATGAAAAGGGGCAAAACGTTGACAATGATGCCCTTGGCCAAAAAGGGCGTATGCGTTTTTTCCTGAATATATTCAGGAAAAAACGCATACGCCCTTTTTGGCCAACCAAGCAACCTGGAAAGGCAAATCAGCGCTACAAAGAAGACTCGCTACCCATCGGTCAAAAGGGCCATGCTGAAAAAAGTCTCAAAACCAGAAATGCAGGACAGGCCATGGAGAAATGGGAGCCTTGCTACACTGATGGGCGGGATGTAAATTGCCAACAGCCACTCTGGAGAAGTGTACGGTGTGTCCTGAAACATCTAAAAAACACAGCTTAGAGAGCATAGGGCACTTCCTCTCATGGGGGTATAAATTGGGAAAATGAAAAATCAGCAAGACACAAGCACCCCAAAGTTTAGGGCTGCTCTGTTGACAAGGACCTCCACTTCATTCCACCTTCAATATCCCAGGAAAGAGAAAAATGGATAAAGAAGTTGTGGTCCTTATGTACAATGGAATATCACTCAGCCATGGAATCAATGTCATAAGGCTAGTAGCAGCATGATGAGTGGATTTAGGTACGACGATTCTAAGTGAAATAAGTCACACAGAAAAGGACACTTCTCATAAGGTATCACTTATAGAGGGAATGTCAAAACCGTTACAATTGAACTGAATTACAAAACAGAACAGAGTCACACATGCAGAAAACACACTATGGCTGCTTAACGGGAAAGGTGAGGTGGGGTGATACATAAAACAAGGGTTTCAAATTAGCTCAGATACCGTTCCATAAACCCAATATGTAATAGACAAGACCTACTCCTTGCTCAGAGAACTGGACTCAACACACCCTATTCACCGCACAAGAATATATCTGACTAGTAATAATCTTAAAACCTATGTATTGATATCTCTCTGTTAGTGTGTCAAGTGGGTGTAAAGCGGCATAAACACAGCAGTGAAAAGCAGCTAAACCCCATTATAAAAATAAATTACTTTTACAAACCCATGAAACAAAGACAGTGAAAGAGAGAGAAATTCTTACACAATGCGTTCAGGGGCTGTGATGCAACCTGGATTGACCATATCTAGACCCACAGCTGGATGAGACATAAGGGTGGACACTCTTGGGGCTGAGAGGTTTGGTGAGGTTGGGTGAGCAAACGCAGACCCTTTAAAGTAATACTGCGTGGTACCCATCGCATGGGTCCCAAATCTCCAGGTTTAAGGGCATCTTCCTACATCGAAAACATGCATGAGAAAACAAAACGATGGTACACCATGTGATGGGGAAAGGTTTCTAAAACGCACCTCATTTCTCTTCTCCTTGTGCCTGGGTTCGCCATTCCAGCCTCTTTACTAACAATCTCCCTACTTGGAGCATCAGCACCTTTAACCTCCTGTTCGGTACAGGTTGCAATTTGTCCTGAGGATGAACGGGTAGACGGGGAACCAGTGAGAGACTAGCTCTTGTTGTTGGGACAGGCACAGGTCACTCTATTTTCCCATCAGGAAGAAGAATTAACCACAGGCTCATCCTCCCCCCCGGAACCAGAACAGGGCCTGAAGCCATCCTGCGCTTTTGCGGCCAGCTCCCAAAAAAGCGAGTTGTAAAATGGAGCTTCAGGGCACTGCAATTCACAAACCTGCAGAGTTATAAATGATAACTCTCGTCCACAAATATATTGAGGGAAGGCAAAGAAGAGGATTTGAAATCAAGGCAGAATTGCAGGAAACAGATTTCAGGAGGTAGATTCGAATCGCCTTTAAAGCACATGAAAAGGGGCAAAACGTTGACAATGATGCCCTTGGCCAAAAAGGGCGTATGCGTTTTTTCCTGAATATATTCAGGAAAAAACGCATACGCCCTTTTTGGCCAACCAAGCAACCTGGAAAGGCAAATCAGCGCTACAAAGAAGACTCGCTACCCATCGGTCAAAAGGGCCATGCTGAAAAAAGTCTCAAAACCAGAAATGCAGGACAGGCCATGGAGAAATGGGAGCCTTGCTACACTGATGGGCGGGATGTAAATTGCCAACAGCCACTCTGGAGAAGTGTACGGTGTGTCCTGAAACATCTAAAAAACACAGCTTAGAGAGCATAGGGCACTTCCACTCATGGGGGTATAAATTGGGAAAATGAAAAATCAGCAAGACACAAGCACCCCAAAGTTTAGGGCTGCTCTGTTGACAAGGACCTCCACTTCATTCCACCTTCAATATCCCAGGAAAGAGAAAAATGGATAAAGAAGTTGTGGTCCTTATGTACAATGCAATATCACTCAGCCATGAAATCAATGTCATAAGGCTAGTAGCAGCATGATGAGTGGATTTAGGTACGACGATTCTAAGTGAAATAAGTCACACAGAAAAGGACACTTCTCATAAGGTATCACTTATAGAGGGAATGTCAAAACCGTTACACTTGAACTGAATTACAAAACAGAACAGAGTCACACATGCAGAAAACACACTATGGCTGCTTAACGGGAAAGGTGAGGTGGGGTGATACATAAAACAAGCGTTTCAAATTAGCTCAGATACCGTTCCATAAACCCAATATGTAATAGAAAAGACCTACTCCTTGCTCAGAGAACTGGACTCAGCACGCCCTATTCACCGCACAAGAATATATCTGACTAGTAATAATCTTAAAACCTATGTATTGATATCTCTCTGTTAGTGTGTCAAGTGGGTGTAAAGCGGCATAAACACAGCAGTGAAAAGCAGCTAAACCCCATTATAAAAATAAATTACTTTTACAAACCCATGAAACAAAGAAAGTGAAAGAGAGAGAAATTCTTACACAATGCGTTCAGGGGCTGTGATGCAACCTGGATTGACCATATCTAGACCCACAGCTGGATGAGACATAAGGGTGGACACTCTTGGGGCTGAGAGGTTTGGTGAGGTTGGGTGAGCAAACGCAGACCCTTTAAAGTAATACTGCGTGGTACCCATCGCATGGGTCCCAAATCTCCAGGTTCAAGGGCATCTTCCTACATCGAAAACATGCATGAGAAAACAAAACGATGGTACACCATGTGATGGGGAAAGGTTTCTAAAACGCACCTCATTTCTCTTCTCCTTGTGCCCGGGTTCACCATTCCAGCCTCTTTACTAACAATCTCCCTACTTGGAGCATCAGCACCTTTAACCTCCTGTTCAGTACATGTTGCAATTTGTCCTGAGGATGAACGGGTAGACGGGGAACCAGTGAGAGACTAGCTCTTGGTGTTGGGACAGGCACAGGTCACTCTATTTTCCCATCAGGAAGAAGAATTAACCACAGGCTCATCCTCCCCCCCGGAACCAGAACAGGGCCTGAAGCCATCCTGCGCTTTTGCGGCCAGCTCCCAAAAAAGCGAGTTGTAAAATGGAGCTTCAGGGCACTGCAATTCACAAACCTGCAGAGTTATAAATGATAACTCTCGTCCACAAATATATTGAGGGAAGGCAAAGAAGAGGATTTGAAATCAAGGCAGAATTGCAGGAAACAGATTTCAGGAGGTAGATTCGAATCGCCTTTAAAGCACATGAAAAGCGGCAAAACGTTGACAATGATGCCCTTGGCCAAAAAGGGCGTATGCGTTTTTTCCTGAATATATTCAGGAAAAAACGCATACGCCCTTTTTGGCCAACCAAGCAACCTGGAAAGGCAAATCAGCGCTACAAAGAAGACTCGCTACCCATCGGTCAAAAGGGCCATGCTGAAAAAAGTCTCAAAACCAGAAATGCAGGACAGGCCATGGAGAAATGGGAGCCTTGCTACACTGATGGGCGGGATGTAAATTGCCAACAGCCACTCTGGAGAAGTGTACGGTGTGTCCGGAAACATCTAAAAAACACAGCTTAGAGAGCATAGGGCACTTCCACTCATGGGGGTATAAATTGGGAAAATGAAAAATCAGCAAGACACAAGCACCCCAAAGTTTAGGGCTGCTCTGTTGACAAGGACCTCCACTTCATTCCACCTTCAATATCCCAGGAAAGAGAAAAATGGATAAAGAAGTTGTGGTCGTTATGTACAATGGAATATCACTCAGCCATGAAATCAATGTCATAAGGCTAGTAGCAGCATGATGAGTGGATTTAGGTACGACGATTCTAAGTGAAATAAGTCACACAGAAAAGGACACTTCTCATAAGGTATCACTTATAGAGGGAATGTAAAAACCGTTACACTTGAACTGAATTACAAAACAGAACAGAGTCACACATGCAGAAAACACACTATGGCTGCTTAACGGGAAAGGTGAGGTGGGGTGATACATAAAACAAGGGTTTCAAATTAGCTCAGATACCGTTCCATAAACCCAATATGTAATAGACAAGACCTACTCCTTGCTCAGAGAACTGGACTCAACACACCCTATTCACCGCACAAGAATATATCTGACTAGTAATAATCTTAAAACCTATGTATTGATATCTCTCTGTTAGTGTGTCAAGTGGGTGTAAAGCGGCATAAACACAGCAGTGAAAAGCAGCTAAACCCCATTATAAAAATAAATTACTTTTACAAACCCATGAAACAAAGACAGTGGAAGAGAGAGAAATTCTTACACAATGCGTTCAGGGGCTGTGATGCAACCTGGATTGACCATATCTAGACCCACAGCTGGATGAGACATAAGGGTGGACACTCTTGGGGCTGAGAGGTTTGCTGAGGTTGGGTGAGCAAACGCAGACCCTTTAAAGTAATACTGCGTGGTACCCATTGCATGGGTCGCAAATCTCCAGGTTCAAGGGCATCTTCCTACATCGAAAACATGCTTGAGAAAACAAAAAGATGGTACACCATGTGATGGGGAAAGGTTTCTAAAACGCACGTCATTTCTCTTCTCCTTGTGCCCGGGTTCGCCATTCCAGATGCTTTACTAATAATCTCCCTATTTGGAGCATCAGCACCTTTAACCTCCTGTTCCGTACAGGTTGCAATTTGTCCTGAGGATGAACGGGTAGACGGGGAACCAGTGAGAGACTAGCTCTTGGTGTTGGGACAGGCACAGGTCACTCTATTTTCCCATCAGGAAGAAGAATTAACCACAGGCTCATCCTCCCCCCCGGAACCAGAACAGGGCCTGAAGCCATCCTGCGCTTTTGCGGCCAGCTCCCAAAAAAGCGAGTTGTAAAATGGAGCTTCAGGGCACTGCAATTCACAAACCTGCAGAGTTATAAATGATAACTCTCGTCCACAAATATATTGAGGGAAGGCAAAGAAGAGGATTTGAAATCAAGGCAGAATTGCAGGAAACAGATTTCAGGAGGTAGATTCGAATCGCCTTTAAAGCACATGAAAAGCGGCAAAACGTTGACAATGATGCCCTTGGCCAAAAAGGGCGTATGCGTTTTTTCCTGAATATATTCAGGAAAAAACGCATACGCCCTTTTTGGCCAACAAAGCAACCTGGAACGGTAAATCAGGGCTACAAAGAAGACTCGCTACCCATCGGTCAAAAGGGCCATGCTGAATAAAGTCTCAAAACCAGAAATGCAGGACAGGCAATGGAGAAATGGGAGCCTTGCTACACTGATGGGCGGGATGTAAATTGCCAACAGCCACTCTGGAGAAGTGTACGGTGTGTCCTGAAACATCTAAAAAACACAGCTTAGAGAGCATAGGGCACTTCCACTCATGGGGGTATAAATTGGGAAAATGAAAAATCAGCAAGACACAAGCAGCCCAAAGTTTAGGGCTGCTCTGTTGACAAGGACCTCCACTTCATTCCACCTTCAATATCCCAGGAAAGAGAAAAATGGAGAAAGAAGTTGTGGTCCTTATGTACAATGGAATATCACTCAGCCATGAAATCAATGTCATAAGGCTAGTAGCAGCATGATGAGTGGATTTAGGTACGACGATTCTAAGTGAAATAAGTCACACAGAAAAGGACACTTCTCATAAGGTATCACTTATAGAGGGAATGTCAAAACCGTTACACTTGAACTGAATTACAAAACAGAACAGAGTCACACATGCAGAAAACACACTATGGCTGCTTAACGGGAAAGGTGAGGTGGGGTGATACATAAAACAAGGGTTTCAAATTAGCTCAGATACCGTTCCATAAACCCAATATGTAATAGACAAAACCTACTCCTTGCTCAGAGAACTGGACTCAACACGTCCTATTCACCGCACAAGAATATATCTGACTAGTAATAATCTTAAAACCTATGTATTGATATCTCTCTGTTAGCGTGTCAAGTGGGTGTAAAGCGGCATAAACACAGCATTGAAAAGCAGCTAAACCCCATTATAAAAATAAATTACTTTGAAAAACCCATGAAACAAAGACAGTGAAAGAGAGAGAAATTCTTCCACAATGCGTTCAGGGGCTGTGATGCAACCTGGATTGACCATATCTAGACCCACAGCTGGATGAGACATAAGGGTGGACACTCTTGGGGCTGAGAGGTTTGGTGAGGTTGGGTGAGCAAACGCAGACCCTTTAAAGTAATACTGCGTGGTACCCATCGCATGGGTCCCAAATCTCCAGGTTTAAGGGCATCTTCCTACATCGAAAACATGCATGAGAAAACAAAACGATGGTACACCATGTGATGGGGAAAGGTTTCTAAAACGCACCTCATTTCTCTTCTCCTTGTGCCTGGGTTCGCCATTCCAGCCTCTTTACTAACAATCTCCCTACTTGGAGCATCAGCACCTTTAACCTCCTGTTCAGTACAGGTTGCAATTTGTCCTGAGGATGAACGGGTAGACGGGGAACCAGTGAGAGACTAGCTCTTGGTGTTGGGACAGGCACAGGTCACTCTATTTTCCCATCAGGAAGAAGAATTAACCACAGGCTCATCCTCCCCCCCGGAACCAGAACAGGGCCTGAAGCCATCCTGCGCTTTTGCGGCCAGCTCCCAAAAAAGCGAGTTGTAAAATGGAGCTTCAGGGCACTGCAATTCACAAACCTGCAGAGTTATAAATGATAACTCTCGTCCACAAATATATTGAGGGAAGGCAAAGAAGAGGATTTGAAATCAAGGCAGAATTGCAGGAAACAGATTTCAGGAGGTAGATTCGAATCGCCTTTAAAGCACATGAAAAGGGGCAAAACGTTGACAATGATGCCCTTGGCCAAAAAGGGCGTATGCGTTTTTTCCTGAATATATTCAGGAAAAAACGCATACGCCCTTTTTGGCCAACCAAGCAACCTGGAAAGGCAAATCAGCGCTACAAAGAAGACTCGCTACCCATCGGTCAAAAGGGCCATGCTGAAAAAAGTCTCAAAACCAGAAATGCAGGACAGGCCATGGAGAAATGGGAGCCTTGCTACACTGATGGGCGGGATGTAAATTGCCAACAGCCACTCTGGAGAAGTGTACGGTGTGTCCTGAAACATCTAAAAAACACAGCTTAGAGAGCATAGGGCACTTCCACTCATGGGGGTATAAATTGGGAAAATGAAAAATCAGCAAGACACAAGCACCCCAAAGTTTAGGGCTGCTCTGTTGACAAGGACCTCCACTTCATTCCACCTTCAATATCCCAGGAAAGAGAAAAATGGATAAAGAAGTTGTGGTCCTTATGTACAATGCAATATCACTCAGCCATGAAATCAATGTCATAAGGCTAGTAGCAGCATGATGAGTGGATTTAGGTACGACGATTCTAAGTGAAATAAGTCACACAGAAAAGGACACTTCTCATAAGGTATCACTTATAGAGGGAATGTAAAAACCTTTACACTTGAACTGAATTACAAAACAGAACAGAGTCACACATGCAGAAAACACACTATGGCTGCTTAACGGGAAAGGTGAGGTGGGGTGATACATAAAACAAGGGTTTCAAATTAGCTCAGATACCGTTCCATAAACCCAATATGTAATAGACAAGACCTACTCCTTGCTCAGAGAACTGGACTCAACACACCCTATTCACCGCACAAGAATATATCTGACTAGTAATAATCTTAAAACCTATGTATTGATATCTCTCTGTTAGTGTGTCAAGTGGGTGTAAAGCGGCATAAACACAGCAGTGAAAAGCAGCTAAACCCCATTATAAAAATAAATTACTTTTACAAACCCATGAAACAAAGAAAGTGAAAGAGAGAGAAATTCTTACACAATGCGTTCAGGGGCTGTGATGCAACCTGGATTGACCATATCTAGACCCACAGCTGGATGAGACATAAGGGTGGACACTCTTGGGGCTGAGAGGTTTGGTGAGGTTGGGTGAGCAAACGCAGACCCTTTAAAGTAATACTGCGTGGTACCCATCGCATGGGTCCCAAATCTCCAGGTTCAAGGGCATCTTCCTACATCGAAAACATGCATGAGAAAACAAAACGATGGTACACCATGTGATGGGGAAAGGTTTCTAAAACGCACCTCATTTCTCTTCTCCTTGTGCCCGGGTTCACCATTCCAGCCTCTTTACTAACAATCTCCCTACTTGGAGCATCAGCACCTTTAACCTCCTGTTCAGTACATGTTGCAATTTGTCCTGAGGATGAACGGGTAGACGGGGAACCAGTGAGAGACTAGCTCTTGGTGTTGGGACAGGCACAGGTCACTCTATTTTCCCATCAGGAAGAAGAATTAACCACAGGCTCATCCTCCCCCCCGGAACCAGAACAGGGCCTGAAGCCATCCTGCGCTTTTGCGGCCAGCTCCCAAAAAAGCGAGTTGTAAAATGGAGCTTCAGGGCACTGCAATTCACAAACCTGCAGAGTTATAAATGATAACTCTCGTCCACAAATATATTGAGGGAAGGCAAAGAAGAGGATTTGAAATCAAGGCAGAATTGCAGGAAACAGATTTCAGGAGGTAGATTCGAATCGCCTTTAAAGCACATGAAAAGCGGCAAAACGTTGACAATGATGCCCTTGGCCAAAAAGGGCGTATGCGTTTTTTCCTGAATATATTCAGGAAAAAACGCATACGCCCTTTTTGGCCAACCAAGCAACCTGGAAAGGCAAATCAGCGCTACAAAGAAGACTCGCTACCCATCGGTCAAAAGGGCCATGCTGAAAAAAGTCTCAAAACCAGAAATGCAGGACAGGCCATGGAGAAATGGGAGCCTTGCTACACTGATGGGCGGGATGTAAATTGCCAACAGCCACTCTGGAGAAGTGTACGGTGTGTCCGGAAACATCTAAAAAACACAGCTTAGAGAGCATAGGGCACTTCCACTCATGGGGGTATAAATTGGGAAAATGAAAAATCAGCAAGACACAAGCACCCCAAAGTTTAGGGCTGCTCTGTTGACAAGGACCTCCACTTCATTCCACCTTCAATATCCCAGGAAAGAGAAAAATGGATAAAGAAGTTGTGGTCGTTATGTACAATGGAATATCACTCAGCCATGAAATCAATGTCATAAGGCTAGTAGCAGCATGATGAGTGGATTTAGGTACGACGATTCTAAGTGAAATAAGTCACACAGAAAAGGACACTTCTCATAAGGTATCACTTATAGAGGGAATGTAAAAACCGTTACACTTGAACTGAATTACAAAACAGAACAGAGTCACACATGCAGAAAACACACTATGGCTGCTTAACGGGAAAGGTGAGGTGGGGTGATACATAAAACAAGGGTTTCAAATTAGCTCAGATACCGTTCCATAAACCCAATATGTAATAGACAAGACCTACTCCTTGCTCAGAGAACTGGACTCAACACACCCTATTCACCGCACAAGAATATATCTGACTAGTAATAATCTTAAAACCTATGTATTGATATCTCTCTGTTAGTGTGTCAAGTGGGTGTAAAGCGGCATAAACACAGCAGTGAAAAGCAGCTAAACCCCATTATAAAAATAAATTACTTTTACAAACCCATGAAACAAAGACAGTGGAAGAGAGAGAAATTCTTACACAATGCGTTCAGGGGCTGTGATGCAACCTGGATTGACCATATCTAGACCCACAGCTGGATGAGACATAAGGGTGGACACTCTTGGGGCTGAGAGGTTTGCTGAGGTTGGGTGAGCAAACGCAGACCCTTTAAAGTAATACTGCGTGGTACCCATTGCATGGGTCGCAAATCTCCAGGTTCAAGGGCATCTTCCTACATCGAAAACATGCTTGAGAAAACAAAAAGATGGTACACCATGTGATGGGGAAAGGTTTCTAAAACGCACGTCATTTCTCTTCTCCTTGTGCCCGGGTTCGCCATTCCAGATGCTTTACTAATAATCTCCCTATTTGGAGCATCAGCACCTTTAACCTCCTGTTCCGTACAGGTTGCAATTTGTCCTGAGGATGAACGGGTAGACGGGGAACCAGTGAGAGACTAGCTCTTGGTGTTGGGACAGGCACAGGTCACTCTATTTTCCCATCAGGAAGAAGAATTAACCACAGGCTCATCCTCCCCCCCGGAACCAGAACAGGGCCTGAAGCCATCCTGCGCTTTTGCGGCCAGCTCCCAAAAAAGCGAGTTGTAAAATGGAGCTTCAGGGCACTGCAATTCACAAACCTGCAGAGTTATAAATGATAACTCTCGTCCACAAATATATTGAGGGAAGGCAAAGAAGAGGATTTGAAATCAAGGCAGAATTGCAGGAAACAGATTTCAGGAGGTAGATTCGAATCGCCTTTAAAGCACATGAAAAGCGGCAAAACGTTGACAATGATGCCCTTGGCCAAAAAGGGCGTATGCGTTTTTTCCTGAATATATTCAGGAAAAAACGCATACGCCCTTTTTGGCCAACAAAGCAACCTGGAACGGTAAATCAGGGCTACAAAGAAGACTCGCTACCCATCGGTCAAAAGGGCCATGCTGAATAAAGTCTCAAAACCAGAAATGCAGGACAGGCAATGGAGAAATGGGAGCCTTGCTACACTGATGGGCGGGATGTAAATTGCCAACAGCCACTCTGGAGAAGTGTACGGTGTGTCCTGAAACATCTAAAAAACACAGCTTAGAGAGCATAGGGCACTTCCACTCATGGGGGTATAAATTGGGAAAATGAAAAATCAGCAAGACACAAGCAGCCCAAAGTTTAGGGCTGCTCTGTTGACAAGGACCTCCACTTCATTCCACCTTCAATATCCCAGGAAAGAGAAAAATGGAGAAAGAAGTTGTGGTCCTTATGTACAATGGAATATCACTCAGCCATGAAATCAATGTCATAAGGCTAGTAGCAGCATGATGAGTGGATTTAGGTACGACGATTCTAAGTGAAATAAGTCACACAGAAAAGGACACTTCTCATAAGGTATCACTTATAGAGGGAATGTCAAAACCGTTACACTTGAACTGAATTACAAAACAGAACAGAGTCACACATGCAGAAAACACACTATGGCTGCTTAACGGGAAAGGTGAGGTGGGGTGATACATAAAACAAGGGTTTCAAATTAGCTCAGATACCGTTCCATAAACCCAATATGTAATAGACAAAACCTACTCCTTGCTCAGAGAACTGGACTCAACACGTCCTATTCACCGCACAAGAATATATCTGACTAGTAATAATCTTAAAACCTATGTATTGATATCTCTCTGTTAGCGTGTCAAGTGGGTGTAAAGCGGCATAAACACAGCATTGAAAAGCAGCTAAACCCCATTATAAAAATAAATTACTTTGAAAAACCCATGAAACAAAGACAGTGAAAGAGAGAGAAATTCTTCCACAATGCGTTCAGGGGCTGTGATGCAACCTGGATTGACCATATCTAGACCCACAGCTGGATGAGACATAAGGGTGGACACTCTTGGGGCTGAGAGGTTTGGTGAGGTTGGGTGAGCAAACGCAGACCCTTTAAAGTAATACTGCGTGGTACCCATCGCATGGGTCCCAAATCTCCAGGTTCAAGGGCATCTTCCTACATCGAAAACATGCATGAGAAAACAAAAAGATGGTACACCATGTGATGGGGAAAGGTTTCTAAAACGCACCTCATTTCTCTTCTCCTTGTGCCCGGGTTCGCCATTCCAGCCGCTTTACTAACAATCTCCCTACTTGGAGCATCAGCACCTTTAACCTCCTGTTCTGTACAGGTTGCAATTTGTCCTGAGGATGAACGGGTAGACGGGGAACCAGTGAGAGACTAGCTCTTGGTGTTGGGACAGGCACAGGTCACTCTATTTTCCCATCAGGAAGAAGAATTAACCACAGGCTAATCATCGCCCCCGAAAGCAGAACAGGGCCTGAAGCCATCCTGCGCTTTTGCGGCCAGCTCCCAAAAAAGCGAGTTGTAAAATGGAGCTTCAGGGCACTGCAATTCACAAACCTGCAGAGTTATAAATGATAACTCTCGTCCACAAATATATTGAGGGAAGGCAAAGAAGAGGATTTGAAATCAAGGCCGAATTGCAGGAAACAGATTTCAGGAGGTAGATTCGAATCGCCTTTAAAGCACATGAAAAGCGGCAAAACGTTGACAATGATGCCCTTGGCCAAAAAGGGCGTATGCGTTTTTTCCTGAATATATTCAGGAAAAAACGCATACGCCCTTTTTGGCCAAACAAGCAACCTGGAAAGGTAAATCAGGGCTACAAAGAAGACTCGCTACCCATCGGTCAAAAGGGCCATGCTGAATAAAGTCTCAAAACCAGAAATGCAGGACAGGCCATGGAGAAATGGGAGCCTTGCTACACTGATGGGCGGGATGTAAATTGCCAACAGCCACTCTGGAGAAGTGTACGGTGTGTCCTGAAACATCTAAAAAACACAGCTTAGAGAGCATAGGGCACTTCCACTCATGGGGGTATAAATTGGGAAAATGAAAAATCAGCAAGACACAAGCACCCCAAAGTTTAGGGCTGCTCTGTTGACAAGGACCTCCACTTCATTCCACCTTCAATATCCCAGGAAAGAGAAAAATGGATAAAGAAGTTGTGGTCCTTATGTACAATGGAATATCACTCAGCCATGAAATCAATGTCATAAGGCTAGTAGCAGCATGATGAGTGGATTTAGGTACGACGATTCTAAGTGAAATAAGTCACACAGAAAAGGACACTTCTCATAAGGTATCACTTATAGAGGGAATGTCAAAACCGTTACACTTGAACTGAATTACAAAACAGAACAGAGTCACACATGCAGAAAACACACTATGGCTGCTTAACGGGAAAGGTGAGGTGGGGTGATACATAAAACAAGGGTTTCAAATTAGCTCAGATACCGTTCCATTAACCCAATATGTAATAGACAAAACCTACTCCTTGCTCAGAGAACTGGACTCAACACGTCCTATTCACCGCACAAGAATATATCTGACTAGTAATAATCTTAAAACCTATGTATTGATATCTCTCTGTTAGTGTGTCAAGTGGGTGTAAAGCGGCATAAACACAGCATTGAAAAGCAGCTAAACCCCATTATAAAAATAAATTACTTTGAAAAACCCATGAAAGAAAGACAGTGAAAGAGAGAGAAATTCTTACACAATGCGTTCAGGGGCTGTGATGCAACCTGGATTGACCATATCTAGACCCACAGCTGGATGAGACATAAGGGTGGACACTCTTGGGGCTGAGAGGTTTGGTGAGGTTGGGTGAGCAAACGCAGACCCTTTAAAGTAATACTGCGTGGTACCCATCGCATGGGTCCCAAATCTCCAGGTTCAAGGGCATCTTCCTACATCGAAAACATGCATGAGAAAACAAAAAGATGGTACACCATGTGATGGGGAAAGGTTTCTAAAACGCACCTCATTTCTCTTCTCCTTGTGCCCGGCTTCACCATTCCAGACGCTTTACGAATAATCTCCCTACTTGGAGCATCAGCACCTTTAACCTCCTGTTCCGTACAGGTTGCAATTTGTCCTGAGGATGAACGGGTAGACGGGGAACCAGTGAGAGACTAGCTCTTGGTGTTGGGACAGGCACAGGTCACTCTATTTTCCCATCAGGAAGAAGAATTAACCACAGCCTCAGCCTGCCCCCCGGAACCAGAACAGGGCCTGAAGCCATCATGCGCTTTTGCGGCCAGCTCCCTAAAAAGCGAGTTGTAAAATGGAGCTTCAGGGCACTGCAATTCACAAACCTGCAGAGTTATAAATGATAACTCTCGTCCACAAATATATTGAGGGAAGGCAAAGAAGAGGATTTGAAATCAAGGCAGAATTGCAGGAAACAGATTTCAGGAGGTAGATTCGAATCGCCTTTAAAGCACATGAAAAGTGGCAAAACGTTGACAATGATGCCCTTGGCCAAAAAGGGCGTATGCGTTTTTTCCTGAATATATTCAGGAAAAAACGCATACGCCCTTTTTGGCCAACCAAGCAACCTGGAAAGGCAAATCAGCGCTACAAAGAAGACTCGCTACCCATCGGTCAAAAGGGCCATGCTGAAAAAAGTCTCAAAACCAGAAATGCAGGACAGGCCAAGGGAGAAATGGGAGCCTTGCTACACTGATGGGCGGGATGTAAATTGCCAACAGCCACTCTGGAGAAGTGTACGGTGTGTCCTGAAACATCTAAAAAACACAGCTTAGAGAGCATAGGGCACTTCCTCTCATGGGGGTATAAATTGGGAAAATGAAAAATCAGCAAGACACAAGCACCCCAAAGTTTACGGCTGCTCTGTTGACCAGGACCTCCACTTCATTCCACCTTCAATATCCCAGGAAAGAGAAAAATGTATAAAGAAGTTGTGGTCCTTATGTACAATGGAATATCACTCAGCCATGAAATCAATGTCATAAGGCTAGTAGCAGCATGATGAGTGGATTTAGGTACGACGATTCTAAGTGAAATAAGTCACACAGAAAAGGACACTTCTCATAAGGTATCACTTATAGAGGGAATGTAAAAACCGTTACACTTGAACTGAATTACAAAACAGAACAGAGTCACACATGCAGAAAACACACTATGGCTGCTTAACGGGAAAGGTGAGGTGGGGTGATACATAAAACAAGGGTTTCAAATTAGCTCAGATACCGTTCCATAAACCCAATATGTAATAGACAAGACCTACTCCTTGCTCAGAGAACTGGACTCAACACACCCTATTCACCGCACAAGAATATATCTGACTAGTAATAATCTTAAAACCTATGTATTGATATCTCTCTGTTAGTGTGTCAAGTGGGTGTAAAGCGGCATAAACACAGCAGTGAAAAGCAGCTAAACCCCATTACAAAAATAAATTACTTTTACAAACCCATGAAACAAAGACAGTGAAAGAGAGAGAAATTCTTACACAATGCGTTCAGGGGCTGTGATGCAACCTGGATTGACCATATCTAGACCCACAGCTGGATGAGACATAAGGGTGGACACTCTTGGGGCTGAGAGGTTTGGTGAGGTTGGGTGAGCAAACGCAGACCCTTTAAAGTAATACTGCGTGGTTCCCATCGCATGGGTCCCAAATCTCCAGGTTCAAGGGCATCTTCCTACATCGAAAACATGCATGAGAAAACAAAAAGATGGTACACCATGTGATGGGGAAAGGTTTCTAAAACGCACCTCATTTCTCTTCTCCTTGTGCCCGGGTTCGCCATTCCAGCCGCTTTACTAACAATCTCCCTACTTGGAGCATCAGCACCTTTAACCTCCTGTTCCGTACAGGTTGCAATTTGTCCTGAGGATGAACGGGTAGACGGGGAACCAGTGAGAGACTAGCTCTTGGTGTTGGGACAGGCACAGGTCACTCTATTTTCCCATCAGGAAGAAGAATTAACCACAGGCTCATCCTCCCCCCCGGAACCAGAACAGGGCCTGAAGCCATCCTGCGCTTTTGTGGCCAGCTCCCAAAAAAGCGAGTTGTAAAATGGAGCTTCAGGGCACTGCAATTCACAAACCTGCAGAGTTATAAATGATAACTCTCGTCCACAAATATATTGAGGGAAGGCAAAGAAGAGGATTTGAAATCAAGGCAGAATTGCAGGAAACAGATTTCAGGAGGTAGATTCGAATCGCCTTTAAAGCACATGAAAAGCGGCAAAACGTTGACAATGATGCCCTTGGCCAAAAAGGGCGTATGCGTTTTTTCCTGAATATATTCACGAAAAAACGCATACGCCCTTTTTGGCCAACCAAGCAACCTGGAAAGGCAAATCAGCGCTACAAAGAAGACTCGCTACCCATCGGTCAAAAGGGCCATGCTGAAAAAAGTCTCAAAACCAGAAATGCAGGACAGGCCATGGAGAAATGGGAGCCTTGCTACACTGATGGGCGGGATGTAAATTGCCAACAGCCACTCTGGAGAAGTGTACGGTGTGTCCTGAAACACCTAAAAAACACAGCTTAGAGAGCATAGGGCACTTCCACTCATGGGGGTATAAATTGGGAAAATGAAAAATCAGCAAGACAAAAGCACCCCAAAGTTTAGGGCTGCTCTGTTGACAAGGACCTCCACTTCATTCCACCTTCAATATCCCAGGAAAGAGAAAAATGGATAAAGAAGTTGTGATCCTTATGTACAATGCAATATCACTCAGCCATGAAATCAATGTCATAAGGCTAGTAGCAGCATGATGAGTGGATTTAGGTACGACGATTCTAAGTGAAATAAGTCACACAGAAAAGGACACTTCTCATAAGGTATCACTTATAGAGGGAATGTAAAAACCGTTACACTTGAACTGAATTACAAAACAGAACAGAGTCACACATGCAGAAAACACACTATGGCTGCTTAACGGGAAAGGTGAGGTGGGGTGATACATAAAACAAGGGTTTCAAATTAGCTCAGATACCGTTCCATAAACCCAATATGTAATAGACAAGACCTACTCCTTGCTTAGAGAACTGGACTCAACACACCCTATTCACCGCACAAGAATATATCTGACTAGTAATAATCTTAAAACCTATGTATTGATATCTCTCTGTTAGTGTGTCAAGTGGGTGTAAAGCGGCATAAACACAGCAGTGAAAAGCAGCTAAACCCCATTATAAAAATAAATTACTTTTACAAACCCATGAAACAAAGACAGTGGAAGAGAGAGAAATTCTTACACAATGCGTTCAGTGGCTGTGATGCAACCTGGATTGACCATATCTAGACCCACAGCTGGATGAGACATAAGGGTGGACCCTCTTGGGGCTGAGAGGTTTGGTGAGGTTGGGTGAGCAAACGCAGACCCTTTAAAGTAATACTGCGTGGTACCCATTGCATGGGTCCCAAATCTACAGGTTCAAGGGCATATTCCTATATCGAAAACATGCTTGAGAAAACAAAAAGATGGTACACCATGTGATGGGGAAAGGTTTCTAAAACGCACGTCATTTCTCTTCTCCTTGTGCACGGGTTCACCATTCCAGCCGCTTTACTAACAATCTCCCTACTTGGAGCATCAGCACCTTTAACCTCCTGTTCCGTACAGGTTGCAATTTGTCCTGAGGATGAACGGGTAGACGGGGAACCAGTGAGAGACTAGCTCTTGGTGTTGGGACAGGCACAGGTCACTCTATTTTCCCATCAGGAAGAAGAATTAACCACAGGCTCATCCTCCCCCCCGGAACCAGAACAGGGCCTGAAGCCATCCTGCGCTTTTGTGGCCAGCTCCCAAAAAAGCGAGTTGTAAAATGGAGCTTCAGGGCACTGCAATTCACAAACCTGCAGAGTTATAAATGATAACTCTCGTCCACAAATATATTGAGGGAAGGCAAAGAAGAGGATTTGAAATCAAGGCAGAATTGCAGGAAACAGATTTCAGGAGGTAGATTCGAATCGCCTTTAAAGCACATGAAAAGCGGCAAAACGTTGACAATGATGCCCTTGGCCAAAAAGGGCGTATGCGTTTTTTCCTGAATATATTCACGAAAAAACGCATACGCCCTTTTTGGCCAACCAAGCAACCTGGAAAGGCAAATCAGCGCTACAAAGAAGACTCGCTACCCATCGGTCAAAAGGGCCATGCTGAAAAAAGTCTCAAAACCAGAAATGCAGGACAGGCCATGGAGAAATGGGAGCCTTGCTACACTGATGGGCGGGATGTAAATTGCCAACAGCCACTCTGGAGAAGTGTACGGTGTGTCCTGAAACACCTAAAAAACACAGCTTAGAGAGCATAGGGCACTTCCACTCATGGGGGTATAAATTGGGAAAATGAAAAATCAGCAAGACAAAAGCACCCCAAAGTTTAGGGCTGCTCTGTTGACAAGGACCTCCACTTCATTCCACCTTCAATATCCCAGGAAAGAGAAAAATGGATAAAGAAGTTGTGATCCTTATGTACAATGCAATATCACTCAGCCATGAAATCAATGTCATAAGGCTAGTAGCAGCATGATGAGTGGATTTAGGTACGACGATTCTAAGTGAAATAAGTCACACAGAAAAGGACACTTCTCATAAGGTATCACTTATAGAGGGAATGTAAAAACCGTTACACTTGAACTGAATTACAAAACAGAACAGAGTCACACATGCAGAAAACACACTATGGCTGCTTAACGGGAAAGGTGAGGTGGGGTGATACATAAAACAAGGGTTTCAAATTAGCTCAGATACCGTTCCATAAACCCAATATGTAATAGACAAGACCTACTCCTTGCTTAGAGAACTGGACTCAACACACCCTATTCACCGCACAAGAATATATCTGACTAGTAATAATCTTAAAACCTATGTATTGATATCTCTCTGTTAGTGTGTCAAGTGGGTGTAAAGCGGCATAAACACAGCAGTGAAAAGCAGCTAAACCCCATTATAAAAATAAATTACTTTTACAAACCCATGAAACAAAGACAGTGGAAGAGAGAGAAATTCTTACACAATGCGTTCAGTGGCTGTGATGCAACCTGGATTGACCATATCTAGACCCACAGCTGGATGAGACATAAGGGTGGACCCTCTTGGGGCTGAGAGGTTTGGTGAGGTTGGGTGAGCAAACGCAGACCCTTTAAAGTAATACTGCGTGGTACCCATTGCATGGGTCCCAAATCTACAGGTTCAAGGGCATATTCCTATATCGAAAACATGCTTGAGAAAACAAAAAGATGGTACACCATGTGATGGGGAAAGGTTTCTAAAACGCACGTCATTTCTCTTCTCCTTGTGCACGGGTTCACCATTCCAGCCGCTTTACTAACAATCTCCCTACTTGGAGCATCAGCACCTTTAACCTCCTGTTCCGTACAGGTTGCAATTTGTCCTGAGGATGAACGGGTAGACGGGGAACCAGTGAGAGACTAGCTCTTGGTGTTGGGACAGGCACAGGTCACTCTATTTTCCCATCAGGAAGAAGAATTAACCACAGGCTCATCCTCCCCCCCGGAACCAGAACAGGGCCTGAAGCCATCCTGCGCTTTTGCGGCCAGCTCCCAAAAAAGCGAGTTGTAAAATGGAGCTTCAGGGCACTGCAATTCACAAACCTGCAGAGTTATAAATGATAACTCTCGTCCACAAATATATTGAGGGAAGGCAAAGAAGAGGATTTGAAATCAAGGCAGAATTGCAGGAAACAGATTTCAGGATGTAGATTCGAATCGCCTTTAAAGCACATGAAAAGCGGCAAAACGTTGACAATGATGCCCTTGGCCAAAAAGGGCGTATGCGTTTTTTCCTGAATATATTCAGGAAAAAACGCATACGCCCTTTTTGGCCAACCAAGCAACCTGGAAAGGCAAATCAGCGCTACAAAGAAGACTCGCTACCCATCGGTCAAAAGGGCCATGCTGAAAAAAGTCTCAAAACCAGAAATGCAGGACAGGCCATGGAGAAATGGGAGCCTTGCTACACTGATGGGCGGGATGTAAATTGCCAACAGCCACTCTGGAGAAGTGTACGGTGTGTCCTGAAACATCTAAAAAACACAGCTTAGAGAGCATAGGGCACTTCCACTCATGGGGGTATAAATTGGGAAAATGAAAAATCAGCAAGACACAAGCACCCCAAAGTTTAGGGCTGCTCTGTTGACCAGGACCTCCACTTCATTCCACCTTCAATATCCCAGGAAAGAGAAAAATGGATAAAGAAGTTGTGGTCCTTATGTACAATGGAATATCACTCAGCCATGAAATCAATGTCATAAGGCTAGTAGCAGCATGATGAGTGGATTTAGGTACGACGATTCTAAGTGAAATAAGTCACACAGAAAAGGACACTTCTCATAAGGTATCACTTATAGAGGGAATGTCAAAACCGTTACACTTGAACTGAATTACAAAACAGAACAGAGTCACACATGCAGAAAACACACTATGGCTGCTTAACGGGAAAGGTGAGGTGGGGTGATACATAAAACAAGGGTTTCAAATTAGCTCAGATACCGTTCCATAAACCCAATATGTAATAGACAAGACCTACTCCTTGCTCAGAGAACTGGACTCAACACGCCCTATTCACCGCACAAGAATATATCTGACTAGTAATAATCTTAAAACCTATGTATTGATATCTCTCTGTTAGTGTGTCAAGTGGGTGTAAAGCGGCATAAACACAGCAGTGAAAAGCAGCTAAACCCCATTATAAAAATAAATTACTTTTACAAACCCATGAAACAAAGACAGTGAAAGAGAGAGAAATTCTTACACAATGCGTTCAGGGGCTGTGATGCAACCTGGATTGACCATATCTAGACCCACAGCTGGATGAGACATAAGGGTGGACACTCTTGGGGCTGAGAGGTTTGGTGAGGTTGGGTGAGCAAACGCAGACCCTTTAAAGTAATACTGCGTGGTACCCATCGCATGGGTCCCAAATCTCCAGGTTTAAGGGCATCTTCCTACATCGAAAACATGCATGAGAAAACAAAACGATGGTACACCATGTGATGGGGAAAGGTTTCTAAAACGCACCTCATTTCTCTTCTCCTTGTGCCTGGGTTCGCCATTCCAGCCTCTTTACTAACAATCTCCCTACTTGGAGCATCAGCACCTTTAACCTCCTGTTCAGTACAGGTTGCAATTTGTCCTGAGGATGAACGGGTAGACGGGGAACCAGTGAGAGACTAGCTCTTGGTGTTGGGACAGGCACAGGTCACTCTATTTTCCCATCAGGAAGAAGAATTAACCACAGGCTCATCCTCCCCCCCGGAACCAGAACAGGGCCTGAAGCCATCCTGCGCTTTTGCGGCCAGCTCCCAAAAAAGCGAGTTGTAAAATGGAGCTTCAGGGCACTGCAATTCACAAACCTGCAGAGTTATAAATGATAACTCTCGTCCACAAATATATTGAGGGAAGGCAAAGAAGAGGATTTGAAATCAAGGCAGAATTGCAGGAAACAGATTTCAGGAGGTAGATTCGAATCGCCTTTAAAGCACATGAAAAGGGGCAAAACGTTGACAATGATGCCCTTGGCCAAAAAGGGCGTATGCGTTTTTTCCTGAATATATTCAGGAAAAAACGCATACGCCCTTTTTGGCCAACCAAGCAACCTGGAAAGGCAAATCAGCGCTACAAAGAAGACTCGCTACCCATCGGTCAAAAGGGCCATGCTGAAAAAAGTCTCAAAACCAGAAATGCAGGACAGGCCATGGAGAAATGGGAGCCTTGCTACACTGATGGGCGGGATGTAAATTGCCAACAGCCACTCTGGAGAAGTGTACGGTGTGTCCTGAAACATCTAAAAAACACAGCTTAGAGAGCATAGGGCACTTCCACTCATGGGGGTATAAATTGGGAAAATGAAAAATCAGCAAGACACAAGCACCCCAAAGTTTAGGGCTGCTCTGTTGACAAGGACCTCCACTTCATTCCACCTTCAATATCCCAGGAAAGAGAAAAATGGATAAAGAAGTTGTGGTCCTTATGTACAATGCAATATCACTCAGCCATGAAATCAATGTCATAAGGCTAGTAGCAGCATGATGAGTGGATTTAGGTACGACGATTCTAAGTGAAATAAGTCACACAGAAAAGGACACTTCTCATAAGGTATCACTTATAGAGGGAATGTAAAAACCTTTACACTTGAACTGAATTACAAAACAGAACAGAGTCACACATGCAGAAAACACACTATGGCTGCTTAACGGGAAAGGTGAGGTGGGGTGATACATAAAACAAGGGTTTCAAATTAGCTCAGATACCGTTCCATAAACCCAATATGTAATAGACAAGACCTACTCCTTGCTCAGAGAACTGGACTCAACACGCCCTATTCACCGCACAAGAATATATCTGACTAGTAATAATCTTAAAACCTATGTATTGATATCTCTCTGTTAGTGTGTCAAGTGGGTGTAAAGCGGCATAAACACAGCAGTGAAAAGCAGCTAAACCCCATTATAAAAATAAATTACTTTTACAAACCCATGAAACAAAGACAGTGAAAGAGAGAGAAATTCTTACACAATGCGTTCAGGGGCTGTGATGCAACCTGGATTGACCATATCTAGACCCACAGCTGGATGAGACATAAGGGTGGACACTCTTGGGGCTGAGAGGTTTGGTGAGGTTGGGTGAGCAAACGCAGACCCTTTAAAGTAATACTGCGTGGTACCCATCGCATGGGTCCCAAATCTCCAGGTTTAAGGGCATCTTCCTACATCGAAAACATGCATGAGAAAACAAAACGATGGTACACCATGTGATGGGGAAAGGTTTCTAAAACGCACCTCATTTCTCTTCTCCTTGTGCCTGGGTTCGCCATTCCAGCCTCTTTACTAACAATCTCCCTACTTGGAGCATCAGCACCTTTAACCTCCTGTTCAGTACAGGTTGCAATTTGTCCTGAGGATGAACGGGTAGACGGGGAACCAGTGAGAGACTAGCTCTTGGTGTTGGGACAGGCACAGGTCACTCTATTTTCCCATCAGGAAGAAGAATTAACCACAGGCTCATCCTCCCCCCCGGAACCAGAACAGGGCCTGAAGCCATCCTGCGCTTTTGCGGCCAGCTCCCAAAAAAGCGAGTTGTAAAATGGAGCTTCAGGGCACTGCAATTCACAAACCTGCAGAGTTATAAATGATAACTCTCGTCCACAAATATATTGAGGGAAGGCAAAGAAGAGGATTTGAAATCAAGGCAGAATTGCAGGAAACAGATTTCAGGAGGTAGATTCGAATCGCCTTTAAAGCACATGAAAAGGGGCAAAACGTTGACAATGATGCCCTTGGCCAAAAAGGGCGTATGCGTTTTTTCCTGAATATATTCAGGAAAAAACGCATACGCCCTTTTTGGCCAACCAAGCAACCTGGAAAGGCAAATCAGCGCTACAAAGAAGACTCGCTACCCATCGGTCAAAAGGGCCATGCTGAAAAAAGTCTCAAAACCAGAAATGCAGGACAGGCCATGGAGAAATGGGAGCCTTGCTACACTGATGGGCGGGATGTAAATTGCCAACAGCCACTCTGGAGAAGTGTACGGTGTGTCCTGAAACATCTAAAAAACACAGCTTAGAGAGCATAGGGCACTTCCACTCATGGGGGTATAAATTGGGAAAATGAAAAATCAGCAAGACACAAGCACCCCAAAGTTTAGGGCTGCTCTGTTGACAAGGACCTCCACTTCATTCCACCTTCAATATCCCAGGAAAGAGAAAAATGGATAAAGAAGTTGTGGTCCTTATGTACAATGCAATATCACTCAGCCATGAAATCAATGTCATAAGGCTAGTAGCAGCATGATGAGTGGATTTAGGTACGACGATTCTAAGTGAAATAAGTCACACAGAAAAGGACACTTCTCATAAGGTATCACTTATAGAGGGAATGTCAAAACCGTTACACTTGAACTGAATTACAAAACAGAACAGAGTCACACATGCAGAAAACACACTATGGCTGCTTAACGGGAAAGGTGAGGTGGGGTGATACATAAAACAAGCGTTTCAAATTAGCTCAGATACCGTTCCATAAACCCAATATGTAATAGACAAGACCTACTCCTTGCTCAGAGAACTGGACTCAGCACGCCCTATTCACCGCACAAGAATATATCTGACTAGTAATAATCTTAAAACCTATGTATTGATATCTCTCTGTTAGTGTGTCAAGTGGGTGTAAAGCGGCATAAACACAGCAGTGAAAAGCAGCTAAACCCCATTATAAAAATAAATTACTTTTACAAACCCATGAAACAAAGAAAGTGAAAGAGAGAGAAATTCTTACACAATGCGTTCAGGGGCTGTGATGCAACCTGGATTGACCATATCTAGACCCACAGCTGGATGAGACATAAGGGTGGACACTCTTGGGGCTGAGAGGTTTGGTGAGGTTGGGTGAGCAAACGCAGACCCTTTAAAGTAATACTGCGTGGTACCCATCGCATGGGTCCCAAATCTCCAGGTTTAAGGGCATCTTCCTACATCGAAAACATGCATGAGAAAACAAAACGATGGTACACCATGTGATGGGGAAAGGTTTCTAAAACGCACCTCATTTCTCTTCTCCTTGTGCCTGGGTTCGCCATTCCAGCCTCTTTACTAACAATCTCCCTACTTGGAGCATCAGCACCTTTAACCTCCTGTTCAGTACATGTTGCAATTTGTCCTGAGGATGAACGGGTAGACGGGGAACCAGTGAGAGACTAGCTCTTGGTGTTGGGACAGGCACAGGTCACTCTATTTTCCCATCAGGAAGAAGAATTAACCACAGGCTCATCCTCCCCCCCAGAACCAGAACAGGGCCTGAAGCCATCCTGCGCTTTTGCGGCCAGCTCCCAAAAAAGCGAGTTGTAAAATGGAGCTTCAGGGCACTGCAATTCACAAACCTGCAGAGTTATAAATGATAACTCTCGTCCACAAATATATTGAGGGAAGGCAAAGAAGAGGATTTGAAATCAAGGCAGAATTGCAGGAAACAGATTTCAGGAGGTAGATTCGAATCACCTTTAAAGCACATGAAAAGCGGCAAAACGTTGACAATGATGCCCTTGGCCAAAAAGGGCGTATGCGTTTTTTCCTGAATATATTCAGGAAAAAACGCATACGCCCTTTTTGGCCAACCAAGCAACCTGGAAAGGCAAATCAGCGCTACAAAGAAGACTCGCTACCCATCGGTCAAAAGGGCCATGCTGAAAAAAGTCTCAAAACCAGAAATGCAGGACAGGCCATGGAGAAATGGGAGCCTTGCTACACTGATGGGCGGGATGTAAATTGCCAACAGACACTCTGGAGAAGTGTACGGTGTGTCCGGAAACATCTAAAAAACACAGCTTAGAGAGCATAGGGCACTTCCACTCATGGGGGTATAAATTGGGAAAATGAAAAATCAGCAAGACACAAGCACCCCAAAGTTTAGGGCTGCTCTGTTGACAAGGACCTCCACTTCATTCCACCTTCAATATCCCAGGAAAGAGAAAAATGGATAAAGAAGTTGTGGTCGTTATGTACAATGGAATATCACTCAGCCATGAAATCAATGTCATAAGGCTAGTAGCAGCATGATGAGTGGATTTAGGTACGACGATTCTAAGTGAAATAAGTCACACAGAAAAGGACACTTCTCATAAGGTATCACTTATAGAGGGAATGTCAAAACCGTTACACTTGAACTGAATTACAAAACAGAACAGAGTCACACATGCAGAAAACACACTATGGCTGCTTAACGGGAAAGGTGAGGTGGGGTGATACATAAAACAAGCGTTTCAAATTAGCTCAGATACCGTTCCATAAACCCAATATGTAATAGACAAGACCTACTCCTTGCTCAGAGAACTGGACTCAACACACCCTATTCACCGCACAAGAATATATCTGACTAGTAATAATCTTAAAACCTATGTATTGATATCTCTCTGTTAGTGTGTCAAGTGGGTGTAAAGCGGCATAAACACAGCAGTGAAAAGCAGCTAAACCCCATTATAAAAATAAATTACTTTTACAAACCCATGAAACAAAGACAGTGGAAGAGAGAGAAATTCTTACACAATGCGTTCAGGGGCTGTGATGCAACCTGGATTGACCATATCTAGACCCACAGCTGGATGAGACATAAGGGTGGACACTCTTGGGGCTGAGAGGTTTGGTGAGGTTGGGTGAGCAAACGCAGACCCTTTAAAGTAATACTGCGTGGTACCCATTGCATGGGTCGCAAATCTCCAGGTTCAAGGGCATCTTCCTACATCGAAAACATGCTTGAGAAAACAAAAAGATGGTACACCATGTGATGGGGAAAGGTTTCTAAAACGCACCTCATTTCTCTTCTCCTTGTGCCCGGGTTCGCCATTCCAGATGCTTTACTAATAATCTCCCTATTTGGAGCATCAGCACCTTTAACCTCCTGTTCCGTACAGGTTGCAATTTGTCCTGAGGATGAACGGGTAGACGGGGAACCAGTGAGAGACTAGCTCTTGGTGTTGGGACAGGCACAGGTCACTCTATTTTCCCATCAGGAAGAAGAATTAACCACAGGCTCATCCTCCCCCCCGGAACCAGAACAGGGCCTGAAGCCATCCTGCGCTTTTGCGGCCAGCTCCCAAAAAAGCGAGTTGTAAAATGGAGCTTCAGGGCACTGCAATTCACAAACCTGCAGAGTTATAAATGATAACTCTCGTCCACAAATATATTGAGGGAAGGCAAAGAAGAGGATTTGAAATCAAGGCAGAATTGCAGGAAACAGATTTCAGGAGGTAGATTCGAATCGCCTTTAAAGCACATGAAAAGCGGCAAAACGTTGACAATGATGCCCTTGGCCAAAAAGGGCGTATGCGTTTTTTCCTGAATATATTCAGGAAAAAACGCATACGCCCTTTTTGGCCAACAAAGCAACCTGGAACGGTAAATCAGGGCTACAAAGAAGACTCGCTACCCATCGGTCAAAAGGGCCATGCTGAATAAAGTCTCAAAACCAGAAATGCAGGACAGGCAATGGAGAAATGGGAGCCTTGCTACACTGATGGGCGGGATGTAAATTGCCAACAGCCACTCTGGAGAAGTGTACGGTGTGTCCTGAAACATCTAAAAAACACAGCTTAGAGAGCATAGGGCACTTCCACTCATGGGGGTATAAATTGGGAAAATGAAAAATCAGCAAGACACAAGCAGCCCAAAGTTTAGGGCTGCTCTGTTGACAAGGACCTCCACTTCATTCCACCTTCAATATCCCAGGAAAGAGAAAAATGGAGAAAGAAGTTGTGGTCCTTATGTACAATGGAATATCACTCAGCCATGAAATCAATGTCATAAGGCTAGTAGCAGCATGATGAGTGGATTTAGGTACGACGATTCTAAGTGAAATAAGTCACACAGAAAAGGACACTTCTCATAAGGTATCACTTATAGAGGGAATGTCAAAACCGTTACACTTGAACTGAATTACAAAACAGAACAGAGTCACACATGCAGAAAACACACTATGGCTGCTTAACGGGAAAGGTGAGGTGGGGTGATACATAAAACAAGGGTTTCAAATTAGCTCAGATACTGTTCCATAAACCCAATATGTAATAGACAAAACCTACTCCTTGCTCAGAGAACTGGACTCAACACGTCCTATTCACCGCACAAGAATATATCTGACTAGTAATAATCTTAAAACCTATGTATTGATATCTCTCTGTTAGCGTGTCAAGTGGGTGTAAAGCGGCATAAACACAGCATTGAAAAGCAGCTAAACCCCATTATAAAAATAAATTACTTTGAAAAACCCATGAAACAAAGACAGTGAAAGAGAGAGAAATTCTTCCACAATGCGTTCAGGGGCTGTGATGCAACCTGGATTGACCATATCTAGACCCACAGCTGGATGAGACATAAGGGTGGACACTCTTGGGGCTGAGAGGTTTGGTGAGGTTGGGTGAGCAAACGCAGACCCTTTAAAGTAATACTGCGTGGTACCCATCGCATGGGTCCCAAATCTCCAGGTTCAAGGGCATCTTCCTACATCGAAAACATGCATGAGAAAACAAAAAGATGGTACACCATGTGATGGGGAAAGGTTTCTAAAACGCACCTCATTTCTCTTCTCCTTGTGCCCGGGTTCGCCATTCCAGCCGCTTTACTAACAATCTCCCTACTTGGAGCATCAGCACCTTTAACCTCCTGTTCTGTACAGGTTGCAATTTGTCCTGAGGATGAACGGGTAGACGGGGAACCAGTGAGAGACTAGCTCTTGGTGTTGGGACAGGCACAGGTCACTCTATTTTCCCATCAGGAAGAAGAATTAATCACAGGCTAATCATCGCCCCCGAAAGCAGAACAGGGCCTGAAGCCATCCTGCGCTTTTGCGGCCAGCTCCCAAAAAAGCGAGTTGTAAAATGGAGCTTCAGGGCACTGCAATTCACAAACCTGCAGAGTTATAAATGATAACTCTCGTCCACAAATATATTGAGGGAAGGCAAAGAAGAGGATTTGAAATCAAGGCCGAATTGCAGGAAACAGATTTCAGGAGGTAGATTCGAATCGCCTTTAAAGCACATGAAAAGCGGCAAAACGTTGACAATGATGCCCTTGGCCAAAAAGGGCGTATGCGTTTTTTCCTGAATATATTCAGGAAAAAACGCATACGCCCTTTTTGGCCAAACAAGCAACCTGGAAAGGTAAATCAGGGCTACAAAGAAGACTCGCTACCCATCGGTCAAAAGGGCCATGCTGAATGAAGTCTCAAAACCAGAAATGCAGGACAGGCCATGGAGAAATGGGAGCCTTGCTACACTGATGGGCGGGATGTAAATTGCCAACAGCCACTCTGGAGAAGTGTACGGTGTGTCCTGAAACATCTAAAAAACACAGCTTAGAGAGCATAGGGCACTTCCACTCATGGGGGTATAAATTGGGAAAATGAAAAATCAGCAAGACACAAGCACCCCAAAGTTTAGGGCTGCTCTGTTGACAAGGACCTCCACTTCATTCCACCTTCAATATCCCAGGAAAGAGAAAAATGGATAAAGAAGTTGTGGTCCTTATGTACAATGGAATATCACTCAGCCATGAAATCAATGTCATAAGGCTAGTAGCAGCATGATGAGTGGATTTAGGTACGACGATTCTAAGTGAAATAAGTCACACAGAAAAGGACACTTCTCATAAGGTATCACTTATAGAGGGAATGTCAAAACCGTTACACTTGAACTGAATTACAAAACAGAACAGAGTCACACATGCAGAAAACACACTATGGCTGCTTAACGGGAAAGGTGAGGTGGGGTGATACATAAAACAAGGGTTTCAAATTAGCTCAGATACCGTTCCATTAACCCAATATGTAATAGACAAAACCTACTCCTTGCTCAGAGAACTGGACTCAACACGTCCTATTCACCGCACAAGAATATATCTGACTAGTAATAATCTTAAAACCTATGTATTGATATCTCTCTGTTAGTGTGTCAAGTGGGTGTAAAGCGGCATAAACACAGCATTGAAAAGCAGCTAAACCCCATTATAAAAATAAATTACTTTGAAAAACCCATGAAAGAAAGACAGTGAAAGAGAGAGAAATTCTTACACAATGCGTTCAGGGGCTGTGATGCAACCTGGATTGACCATATCTAGACCCACAGCTGGATGAGACATAAGGGTGGACACTCTTGGGGCTGAGAGGTTTGGTGAGGTTGGGTGAGCAAACGCAGACCCTTTAAAGTAATACTGCGTGGTACCCATCGCATGGGTCCCAAATCTCCAGGTTCAAGGGCATCTTCCTACATCGAAAACATGCATGAGAAAACAAAAAGATGGTACACCATGTGATGGGGAAAGGTTTCTAAAACGCACCTCATTTCTCTTCTCCTTGTGCCCGGGTTCGCCATTCCAGCCGCTTTACTAACAATCTCCCTACTTGGAGCATCAGCACCTTTAACCTCCTGTTCTGTACAGGTTGCAATTTGTCCTGAGGATGAACGGGTACACGGGGAACCAGTGAGAGACTAGCTCTTGGTGTTGGGACAGGCACAGGTCACTCTATTTTCCCATCAGGAAGAAGAATTAACCACAGGCTAATCATCGCCCCCGAAAGCAGAACAGGGCCTGAAGCCATCCTGCGCTTTTGCGGCCAGCTCCCAAAAAAGCGAGTTGTAAAATGGAGCTTCAGGGCACTGCAATTCACAAACCTGCAGAGTTATAAATGATAACTCTCGTCCACAAATATATTGAGGGAAGGCAAAGAAGAGGATTTGAAATCAAGGCAGAATTGCAGGAAACAGATTTCAGGAGGTAGATTCGAATCGCCTTTAAAGCACATGAAAAGCGGCAAAACGTTGACAATGATGCCCTTGGCCAAAAAGGGCGTATGCGTTTTTTCCTGACTATATTCAGGAAAAAACGCATACGCCCTTTTTGGCCAACCAAGCAACCTGGAAAGGCAAATCAGCGCTACAAAGAAGACTCGCTACCCATCGGTCAAAAGGGCCATGCTGAAAAAAGTCTCAAAACCAGAAATGCAGGACAGGCCATGGAGAAATGGGAGCCTTGCTACACTGATGGGCGGGATGTAAATTGCCAACAGCCACTCTGGAGAAGTGTACGGTGTGTCCTGAAACATCTAAAAAACACAGCTTAGAGAGCATAGGGCACTTCCTCTCATGGGGGTATAAATTGGGAAAATGAAAAATCAGCAAGACACAAGCACCCCAAAGTTTAGGGCTGCTCTGTTGACCAGGACCTCCACTTCATTCCACCTTCAATATCCCAGGAAAGAGAAAAATGTATAAAGAAGTTGTGGTCCTTATGTACAATGGAATATCACTCAGCCATGAAATCAATGTCATAAGGCTAGTAGCAGCATGATGAGTGGATTTAGGTACGACGATTCTAAGTGAAATAAGTCACACAGAAAAGGACACTTCTCATAAGGTATCACTTATAGAGGGAATGTAAAAACCGTTACACTTGAACTGAATAACAAAACAGAACAGAGTCACACATGCAGAAAACACACTATGGCTGCTTAACGGGAAAGGTGAGGTGGGGTGATACATAAAACAAGGGTTTCAAATTAGCTCAGATACCGTTCCATAAACCCAATATGTAATAGACAAGACCTACTCCTTGCTCAGAGAACTGGACTCAACACACCCTATTCACCGCACAAGAATATATCTGACTAGTAATAATCTTAAAACCTATGTATTGATATCTCTCTGTTAGTGTGTCAAGTGGGTGTAAAGCGGCATAAACACAGCAGTGAAAAGCAGCTAAACCCCATTACAAAAATAAATTACTTTTACAAACCCATGAAACAAAGACAGTGAAAGAGAGAGAAATTCTTACACAATGCGTTCAGGGGCTGTGATGCAACCTGGATTGACCATATCTAGACCCACAGCTGGATGAGACATAAGGGTGGACACTCTTGGGGCTGAGAGGTTTGGTGAGGTTGGGTGAGCAAACGCAGACCCTTTAAAGTAATACTGCGTGGTTCCCATCGCATGGGTCCCAAATCTCCAGGTTCAAGGGCATCTTCCTACATCGAAAACATGCATGAGAAAACAAAAAGATGGTACACCATGTGATGGGGAAAGGTTTCTAAAACGCACCTCATTTCTCTTCTCCTTGTGCCCGGGTTCGCCATTCCAGCCGCTTTACTAACAATCTCCCTACTTGGAGCATCAGCACCTTTAACCTCCTGTTCCGTACATGTTGCAATTTGTCCTGAGGATGAACGGGTAGACGGGGAACCAGTGAGAGACTAGCTCTTGGTGTTGGGACAGGCACAGGTCACTCTATTTTCCCATCAGGAAGAAGAATTAACCACAGGCTCATCCTCCCCCCCGGAACCAGAACAGGGCCTGAAGCCATCCTGCGCTTTTGCGGCCAGCTCCCAAAAAAGCGAGTTGTAAAATGGAGCTTCAGGGCACTGCAATTCACAAACCTGCAGAGTTATAAATGATAACTCTCGTCCACAAATATATTGAGGGAAGGCAAAGAAGAGGATTTGAAATCAAGGCAGAATTGCAGGAAACAGATTTCAGGAGGTAGATTCGAATCGCCTTTAAAGCACATGAAAAGGGGCAAAACGTTGACAATGATGCCCTTGGCCAAAAAGGGCGTATGCGTTTTTTCCTGAATATATTCAGGAAAAAACGCATACGCCCTTTTTGGCCAAACAAGCAACCTGGAAAGGCAAATCAGCGCTACAAAGAAGACTCGCTACCCATCGGTCAAAAGGGCCATGCTGAAAAAAGTCTCAAAACCAGAAATGCAGGACAGGCCATGGAGAAATGGGAGCCTTGCTACACTGATGGGCGGGATGTAAATTGCCAACAGCCACTCTGGAGAAGTGTACGGTGTGTCCTGAAACATCTAAAAAACACAGCTTAGAGAGCATAGGGCACTTCCTCTCATGGGGGTATAAATTGGGAAAATGAAAAATCAGCAAGACACAAGCACCCCAAAGTTTAGGGCTGCTCTGTTGACAAGGACCTCCACTTCATTCCACCTTCAATATCCCAGGAAAGAGAAAAATGGATAAAGAAGTTGTGGTCCTTATGTACAATGGAATATCACTCAGCCATGGAATCAATGTCATAAGGCTAGTAGCAGCATGATGAGTGGATTTAGGTACGACGATTCTAAGTGAAATAAGTCACACAGAAAAGGACACTTCTCATAAGGTATCACTTATAGAGGGAATGTCAAAACCGTTACACTTGAACTGAATTACAAAACAGAACAGAGTCACACATGCAGAAAACACACTATGGCTGCTTAACGGGAAAGGTGAGGTGGGGTGATACATAAAACAAGGGTTTCAAATTAGCTCAGATACCGTTCCATAAACCCAATATGTAATAGACAAGACCTACTCCTTGCTCAGAGAACTGGACTCAACACACCCTATTCACCGCACAAGAATATATCTGACTAGTAATAATCTTAAAACCTATGTATTGATATCTCTCTGTTAGTGTGTCAAGTGGGTGTAAAGCGGCATAAACACAGCAGTGAAAAGCAGCTAAACCCCATTATAAAAATAAATTACTTTTACAAACCCATGAAACAAAGACAGTGAAAGAGAGAGAAATTCTTACACAATGCGTTCAGGGGCTGTGATGCAACCTGGATTGACCATATCTAGACCCACAGCTGGATGAGACATAAGGGTGGACACTCTTGGGGCTGAGAGGTTTGGTGAGGTTGGGTGAGCAAACGCAGACCCTTTAAAGTAATACTGCGTGGTACCCATCGCATGGGTCCCAAATCTCCAGGTTTAAGGGCATCTTCCTACATCGAAAACATGCATGAGAAAACAAAACGATGGTACACCATGTGATGGGGAAAGGTTTCTAAAACGCACCTCATTTCTCTTCTCCTTGTGCCTGGGTTCGCCATTCCAGCCTCTTTACTAACAATCTCCCTACTTGGAGCATCAGCACCTTTAACCTCCTGTTCGGTACAGGTTGCAATTTGTCCTGAGGATGAACGGGTAGACGGGGAACCAGTGAGAGACTAGCTCTTGTTGTTGGGACAGGCACAGGTCACTCTATTTTCCCATCAGGAAGAAGAATTAACCACAGGCTCATCCTCCCCCCCGGAACCAGAACAGGGCCTGAAGCCATCCTGCGCTTTTGCGGCCAGCTCCCAAAAAAGCGAGTTGTAAAATGGAGCTTCAGGGCACTGCAATTCACAAACCTGCAGAGTTATAAATGATAACTCTCGTCCACAAATATATTGAGGGAAGGCAAAGAAGAGGATTTGAAATCAAGGCAGAATTGCAGGAAACAGATTTCAGGAGGTAGATTCGAATCGCCTTTAAAGCACATGAAAAGGGGCAAAACGTTGACAATGATGCCCTTGGCCAAAAAGGGCGTATGCGTTTTTTCCTGAATATATTCAGGAAAAAACGCATACGCCCTTTTTGGCCAACCAAGCAACCTGGAAAGGCAAATCAGCGCTACAAAGAAGACTCGCTACCCATCGGTCAAAAGGGCCATGCTGAAAAAAGTCTCAAAACCAGAAATGCAGGACAGGCCATGGAGAAATGGGAGCCTTGCTACACTGATGGGCGGGATGTAAATTGCCAACAGCCACTCTGGAGAAGTGTACGGTGTGTCCTGAAACATCTAAAAAACACAGCTTAGAGAGCATAGGGCACTTCCTCTCATGGGGGTATAAATTGGGAAAATGAAAAATCAGCAAGACACAAGCACCCCAAAGTTTAGGGCTGCTCTGTTGACAAGGACCTCCACTTCATTCCACCTTCAATATCCCAGGAAAGAGAAAAATGGATAAAGAAGTTGTGGTCCTTATGTACAATGGAATATCACTCAGCCATGGAATCAATGTCATAAGGCTAGTAGCAGCATGATGAGTGGATTTAGGTACGACGATTCTAAGTGAAATAAGTCACACAGAAAAGGACACTTCTCATAAGGTATCACTTATAGAGGGAATGTCAAAACCGTTACAATTGAACTGAATTACAAAACAGAACAGAGTCACACATGCAGAAAACACACTATGGCTGCTTAACGGGAAAGGTGAGGTGGGGTGATACATAAAACAAGGGTTTCAAATTAGCTCAGATACCGTTCCATAAACCCAATATGTAATAGACAAGACCTACTCCTTGCTCAGAGAACTGGACTCAACACACCCTATTCACCGCACAAGAATATATCTGACTAGTAATAATCTTAAAACCTATGTATTGATATCTCTCTGTTAGTGTGTCAAGTGGGTGTAAAGCGGCATAAACACAGCAGTGAAAAGCAGCTAAACCCCATTATAAAAATAAATTACTTTTACAAACCCATGAAACAAAGACAGTGAAAGAGAGAGAAATTCTTACACAATGCGTTCAGGGGCTGTGATGCAACCTGGATTGACCATATCTAGACCCACAGCTGGATGAGACATAAGGGTGGACACTCTTGGGGCTGAGAGGTTTGGTGAGGTTGGGTGAGCAAACGCAGACCCTTTAAAGTAATACTGCGTGGTACCCATCGCATGGGTCCCAAATCTCCAGGTTTAAGGGCATCTTCCTACATCGAAAACATGCATGAGAAAACAAAACGATGGTACACCATGTGATGGGGAAAGGTTTCTAAAACGCACCTCATTTCTCTTCTCCTTGTGCCTGGGTTCGCCATTCCAGCCTCTTTACTAACAATCTCCCTACTTGGAGCATCAGCACCTTTAACCTCCTGTTCGGTACAGGTTGCAATTTGTCCTGAGGATGAACGGGTAGACGGGGAACCAGTGAGAGACTAGCTCTTGTTGTTGGGACAGGCACAGGTCACTCTATTTTCCCATCAGGAAGAAGAATTAACCACAGGCTCATCCTCCCCCCCGGAACCAGAACAGGGCCTGAAGCCATCCTGCGCTTTTGCGGCCAGCTCCCAAAAAAGCGAGTTGTAAAATGGAGCTTCAGGGCACTGCAATTCACAAACCTGCAGAGTTATAAATGATAACTCTCGTCCACAAATATATTGAGGGAAGGCAAAGAAGAGGATTTGAAATCAAGGCAGAATTGCAGGAAACAGATTTCAGGAGGTAGATTCGAATCGCCTTTAAAGCACATGAAAAGGGGCAAAACGTTGACAATGATGCCCTTGGCCAAAAAGGGCGTATGCGTTTTTTCCTGAATATATTCAGGAAAAAACGCATACGCCCTTTTTGGCCAACCAAGCAACCTGGAAAGGCAAATCAGCGCTACAAAGAAGACTCGCTACCCATCGGTCAAAAGGGCCATGCTGAAAAAAGTCTCAAAACCAGAAATGCAGGACAGGCCATGGAGAAATGGGAGCCTTGCTACACTGATGGGCGGGATGTAAATTGCCAACAGCCACTCTGGAGAAGTGTACGGTGTGTCCTGAAACATCTAAAAAACACAGCTTAGAGAGCATAGGGCACTTCCACTCATGGGGGTATAAATTGGGAAAATGAAAAATCAGCAAGACACAAGCACCCCAAAGTTTAGGGCTGCTCTGTTGACAAGGACCTCCACTTCATTCCACCTTCAATATCCCAGGAAAGAGAAAAATGGATAAAGAAGTTGTGGTCCTTATGTACAATGCAATATCACTCAGCCATGAAATCAATGTCATAAGGCTAGTAGCAGCATGATGAGTGGATTTAGGTACGACGATTCTAAGTGAAATAAGTCACACAGAAAAGGACACTTCTCATAAGGTATCACTTATAGAGGGAATGTCAAAACCGTTACACTTGAACTGAATTACAAAACAGAACAGAGTCACACATGCAGAAAACACACTATGGCTGCTTAACGGGAAAGGTGAGGTGGGGTGATACATAAAACAAGCGTTTCAAATTAGCTCAGATACCGTTCCATAAACCCAATATGTAATAGAAAAGACCTACTCCTTGCTCAGAGAACTGGACTCAGCACGCCCTATTCACCGCACAAGAATATATCTGACTAGTAATAATCTTAAAACCTATGTATTGATATCTCTCTGTTAGTGTGTCAAGTGGGTGTAAAGCGGCATAAACACAGCAGTGAAAAGCAGCTAAACCCCATTATAAAAATAAATTACTTTTACAAACCCATGAAACAAAGAAAGTGAAAGAGAGAGAAATTCTTACACAATGCGTTCAGGGGCTGTGATGCAACCTGGATTGACCATATCTAGACCCACAGCTGGATGAGACATAAGGGTGGACACTCTTGGGGCTGAGAGGTTTGGTGAGGTTGGGTGAGCAAACGCAGACCCTTTAAAGTAATACTGCGTGGTACCCATCGCATGGGTCCCAAATCTCCAGGTTCAAGGGCATCTTCCTACATCGAAAACATGCATGAGAAAACAAAACGATGGTACACCATGTGATGGGGAAAGGTTTCTAAAACGCACCTCATTTCTCTTCTCCTTGTGCCCGGGTTCACCATTCCAGCCTCTTTACTAACAATCTCCCTACTTGGAGCATCAGCACCTTTAACCTCCTGTTCAGTACATGTTGCAATTTGTCCTGAGGATGAACGGGTAGACGGGGAACCAGTGAGAGACTAGCTCTTGGTGTTGGGACAGGCACAGGTCACTCTATTTTCCCATCAGGAAGAAGAATTAACCACAGGCTCATCCTCCCCCCCGGAACCAGAACAGGGCCTGAAGCCATCCTGCGCTTTTGCGGCCAGCTCCCAAAAAAGCGAGTTGTAAAATGGAGCTTCAGGGCACTGCAATTCACAAACCTGCAGAGTTATAAATGATAACTCTCGTCCACAAATATATTGAGGGAAGGCAAAGAAGAGGATTTGAAATCAAGGCAGAATTGCAGGAAACAGATTTCAGGAGGTAGATTCGAATCGCCTTTAAAGCACATGAAAAGCGGCAAAACGTTGACAATGATGCCCTTGGCCAAAAAGGGCGTATGCGTTTTTTCCTGAATATATTCAGGAAAAAACGCATACGCCCTTTTTGGCCAACCAAGCAACCTGGAAAGGCAAATCAGCGCTACAAAGAAGACTCGCTACCCATCGGTCAAAAGGGCCATGCTGAAAAAAGTCTCAAAACCAGAAATGCAGGACAGGCCATGGAGAAATGGGAGCCTTGCTACACTGATGGGCGGGATGTAAATTGCCAACAGCCACTCTGGAGAAGTGTACGGTGTGTCCGGAAACATCTAAAAAACACAGCTTAGAGAGCATAGGGCACTTCCACTCATGGGGGTATAAATTGGGAAAATGAAAAATCAGCAAGACACAAGCACCCCAAAGTTTAGGGCTGCTCTGTTGACAAGGACCTCCACTTCATTCCACCTTCAATATCCCAGGAAAGAGAAAAATGGATAAAGAAGTTGTGGTCGTTATGTACAATGGAATATCACTCAGCCATGAAATCAATGTCATAAGGCTAGTAGCAGCATGATGAGTGGATTTAGGTACGACGATTCTAAGTGAAATAAGTCACACAGAAAAGGACACTTCTCATAAGGTATCACTTATAGAGGGAATGTAAAAACCGTTACACTTGAACTGAATTACAAAACAGAACAGAGTCACACATGCAGAAAACACACTATGGCTGCTTAACGGGAAAGGTGAGGTGGGGTGATACATAAAACAAGGGTTTCAAATTAGCTCAGATACCGTTCCATAAACCCAATATGTAATAGACAAGACCTACTCCTTGCTCAGAGAACTGGACTCAACACACCCTATTCACCGCACAAGAATATATCTGACTAGTAATAATCTTAAAACCTATGTATTGATATCTCTCTGTTAGTGTGTCAAGTGGGTGTAAAGCGGCATAAACACAGCAGTGAAAAGCAGCTAAACCCCATTATAAAAATAAATTACTTTTACAAACCCATGAAACAAAGACAGTGGAAGAGAGAGAAATTCTTACACAATGCGTTCAGGGGCTGTGATGCAACCTGGATTGACCATATCTAGACCCACAGCTGGATGAGACATAAGGGTGGACACTCTTGGGGCTGAGAGGTTTGCTGAGGTTGGGTGAGCAAACGCAGACCCTTTAAAGTAATACTGCGTGGTACCCATTGCATGGGTCGCAAATCTCCAGGTTCAAGGGCATCTTCCTACATCGAAAACATGCTTGAGAAAACAAAAAGATGGTACACCATGTGATGGGGAAAGGTTTCTAAAACGCACGTCATTTCTCTTCTCCTTGTGCCCGGGTTCGCCATTCCAGATGCTTTACTAATAATCTCCCTATTTGGAGCATCAGCACCTTTAACCTCCTGTTCCGTACAGGTTGCAATTTGTCCTGAGGATGAACGGGTAGACGGGGAACCAGTGAGAGACTAGCTCTTGGTGTTGGGACAGGCACAGGTCACTCTATTTTCCCATCAGGAAGAAGAATTAACCACAGGCTCATCCTCCCCCCCGGAACCAGAACAGGGCCTGAAGCCATCCTGCGCTTTTGCGGCCAGCTCCCAAAAAAGCGAGTTGTAAAATGGAGCTTCAGGGCACTGCAATTCACAAACCTGCAGAGTTATAAATGATAACTCTCGTCCACAAATATATTGAGGGAAGGCAAAGAAGAGGATTTGAAATCAAGGCAGAATTGCAGGAAACAGATTTCAGGAGGTAGATTCGAATCGCCTTTAAAGCACATGAAAAGCGGCAAAACGTTGACAATGATGCCCTTGGCCAAAAAGGGCGTATGCGTTTTTTCCTGAATATATTCAGGAAAAAACGCATACGCCCTTTTTGGCCAACAAAGCAACCTGGAACGGTAAATCAGGGCTACAAAGAAGACTCGCTACCCATCGGTCAAAAGGGCCATGCTGAATAAAGTCTCAAAACCAGAAATGCAGGACAGGCAATGGAGAAATGGGAGCCTTGCTACACTGATGGGCGGGATGTAAATTGCCAACAGCCACTCTGGAGAAGTGTACGGTGTGTCCTGAAACATCTAAAAAACACAGCTTAGAGAGCATAGGGCACTTCCACTCATGGGGGTATAAATTGGGAAAATGAAAAATCAGCAAGACACAAGCAGCCCAAAGTTTAGGGCTGCTCTGTTGACAAGGACCTCCACTTCATTCCACCTTCAATATCCCAGGAAAGAGAAAAATGGAGAAAGAAGTTGTGGTCCTTATGTACAATGGAATATCACTCAGCCATGAAATCAATGTCATAAGGCTAGTAGCAGCATGATGAGTGGATTTAGGTACGACGATTCTAAGTGAAATAAGTCACACAGAAAAGGACACTTCTCATAAGGTATCACTTATAGAGGGAATGTCAAAACCGTTACACTTGAACTGAATTACAAAACAGAACAGAGTCACACATGCAGAAAACACACTATGGCTGCTTAACGGGAAAGGTGAGGTGGGGTGATACATAAAACAAGGGTTTCAAATTAGCTCAGATACCGTTCCATAAACCCAATATGTAATAGACAAAACCTACTCCTTGCTCAGAGAACTGGACTCAACACGTCCTATTCACCGCACAAGAATATATCTGACTAGTAATAATCTTAAAACCTATGTATTGATATCTCTCTGTTAGCGTGTCAAGTGGGTGTAAAGCGGCATAAACACAGCATTGAAAAGCAGCTAAACCCCATTATAAAAATAAATTACTTTGAAAAACCCATGAAACAAAGACAGTGAAAGAGAGAGAAATTCTTCCACAATGCGTTCAGGGGCTGTGATGCAACCTGGATTGACCATATCTAGACCCACAGCTGGATGAGACATAAGGGTGGACACTCTTGGGGCTGAGAGGTTTGGTGAGGTTGGGTGAGCAAACGCAGACCCTTTAAAGTAATACTGCGTGGTACCCATCGCATGGGTCCCAAATCTCCAGGTTTAAGGGCATCTTCCTACATCGAAAACATGCATGAGAAAACAAAACGATGGTACACCATGTGATGGGGAAAGGTTTCTAAAACGCACCTCATTTCTCTTCTCCTTGTGCCTGGGTTCGCCATTCCAGCCTCTTTACTAACAATCTCCCTACTTGGAGCATCAGCACCTTTAACCTCCTGTTCAGTACAGGTTGCAATTTGTCCTGAGGATGAACGGGTAGACGGGGAACCAGTGAGAGACTAGCTCTTGGTGTTGGGACAGGCACAGGTCACTCTATTTTCCCATCAGGAAGAAGAATTAACCACAGGCTCATCCTCCCCCCCGGAACCAGAACAGGGCCTGAAGCCATCCTGCGCTTTTGCGGCCAGCTCCCAAAAAAGCGAGTTGTAAAATGGAGCTTCAGGGCACTGCAATTCACAAACCTGCAGAGTTATAAATGATAACTCTCGTCCACAAATATATTGAGGGAAGGCAAAGAAGAGGATTTGAAATCAAGGCAGAATTGCAGGAAACAGATTTCAGGAGGTAGATTCGAATCGCCTTTAAAGCACATGAAAAGGGGCAAAACGTTGACAATGATGCCCTTGGCCAAAAAGGGCGTATGCGTTTTTTCCTGAATATATTCAGGAAAAAACGCATACGCCCTTTTTGGCCAACCAAGCAACCTGGAAAGGCAAATCAGCGCTACAAAGAAGACTCGCTACCCATCGGTCAAAAGGGCCATGCTGAAAAAAGTCTCAAAACCAGAAATGCAGGACAGGCCATGGAGAAATGGGAGCCTTGCTACACTGATGGGCGGGATGTAAATTGCCAACAGCCACTCTGGAGAAGTGTACGGTGTGTCCTGAAACATCTAAAAAACACAGCTTAGAGAGCATAGGGCACTTCCACTCATGGGGGTATAAATTGGGAAAATGAAAAATCAGCAAGACACAAGCACCCCAAAGTTTAGGGCTGCTCTGTTGACAAGGACCTCCACTTCATTCCACCTTCAATATCCCAGGAAAGAGAAAAATGGATAAAGAAGTTGTGGTCCTTATGTACAATGCAATATCACTCAGCCATGAAATCAATGTCATAAGGCTAGTAGCAGCATGATGAGTGGATTTAGGTACGACGATTCTAAGTGAAATAAGTCACACAGAAAAGGACACTTCTCATAAGGTATCACTTATAGAGGGAATGTAAAAACCTTTACACTTGAACTGAATTACAAAACAGAACAGAGTCACACATGCAGAAAACACACTATGGCTGCTTAACGGGAAAGGTGAGGTGGGGTGATACATAAAACAAGGGTTTCAAATTAGCTCAGATACCGTTCCATAAACCCAATATGTAATAGACAAGACCTACTCCTTGCTCAGAGAACTGGACTCAACACACCCTATTCACCGCACAAGAATATATCTGACTAGTAATAATCTTAAAACCTATGTATTGATATCTCTCTGTTAGTGTGTCAAGT
>NW_026778050.1:0-49918 GCF_028023285.1 Balaenoptera ricei
TGAACCCCTCCCCGAACCCGTACCCTAAGCCGTACCCTAACCCTAACCCTAAGACTAACCCTAACCCTAGGCTACCCTTGACTGCTTCTGCCTCCAATAGATTTCCTAAGCACTAGTGTTGTAAGGAACAGCTTAAAAAGAGAATCCTAATGTGATTTCTTTATAATGGGTGTGTTCCTTATCTTATCCTAGTGTCTAAACTCTTCTCCATGGCTGGACCCCCAAATAATATTCCTTTACGTGCTAAGGGGTATCTAGAGAGTGGGATAGGTTTAATAACTACCCTAACCCTAACGCGTACCCTAACCCTAACCCCTACCCTAACCCTAACACGTACCCTAATCCTAACCCGTACCCTAAACCGAGGCCTAACCCTAACACTAACCCTAACCCTAACCCTAACCCATACCCTACGATGTACCCGAACCCCTCCCCGAACCCGTAACCTAAGCCGTACCCTAACCCTAACCCTAAGCCTAACCCTAACCCTAGGCTACCCTTGACTGCTTCTCCCTCCAATAGAATTCCTAAGCACTAGTGTTTTAAGGAACAGCTTAAAAAGAGAATCCTAATGTGATTTCTTTATAATGGGTGTGTTCCTTATCTTATCCTAGTGTCCAAACTCTTCTCCATGGCTGGACCCCCAAATAATATTCCTTTACGTGCTAAGGGTTATCTAGAGAGTGGGATAGGTTTAATAACTACCCTAAACCTAACGCGTACTCTAACCCTAACCCCTACCCTAACCCTAACACGTACCCTAATCCTAACCCGTACCCTAAACCGAGCCCTAACCCTAACACTAACCCTAACCCTAACCCTAACCCATACCCTACGATGTACCCGAACCCCTCCCCGAACCCGTAACCTAAGCCGTACCCTAACCCTAACCCTAAGCCTAACCCTAACCCTAGGCTACCCTTGACTGCTTCTGCCTCCAATAGATTTCCTAAGCACTATTGTTTTAAGGGACAGCTTAAAAAGAGAATCCTAAGGTGATTTCTTTATAATGGGTGTGTTCCTTATCTTATCCTAGTGTCTAAAATCTTCTCCACGGCTGGACCCCCAAATAATATTCCTTTACGTGCTAAGGGGTATCTAGAGAGTGGGATAGGTTTAATAACTACCCTAACCCTAACGCGTACCCTAACCCTAACCCCTACCCTAACCCTAAAACGTACCCTAATCCTAACCCGTACCCTAAACCGAGCCCTAGCCCTAACACTAAACCTAACCCTAACCCTAACCCATACCCTACACCGTACCCGAACCCCTCCCCGAACCCGTAACCTAAGCCGTACCGTAACCCTAACCCTGAGCCTAACCCTAACCCTAGGCTACCCTTGACTGCTTCTGCCTCCAATAGATTTCCTAAGCAGTAGTGTTTTAAGGAACGGCTTAAAAAGAGAATCCTAATGTGATTTCTTTATAATGGGTGTGTTCCTTATCTTATCCTAGTGTCTAAAATCTTCTGCATGGCTGGACCCCCAAATAATATTACTTTACGTGCTAAGGGGTATCTAGAGAGTGGGATAGGTTTAATGACTACCCTAACCCTAACGCGTACCCTAACCCTAACCCCTACCCTAACCCTAAAACGTACCCTAATCCTAACCCGTACCCTAAACCGAGCCCTAACCCTAACACTAACCCTAACCCTAACCCTAACCCATACCCTACGATGTACCCGAACGCCTCCCCGAACCGGTAACCTAAGCCGTACCCTAACCCTAACCCTAAGCCTAACCCTAACCCTAGGCTACCCTTGACTGCTTCTGCCTCCAATAGATTTCCTAAGCACTATTGTTTTAAGGGACAGCTTAAAAAGAGAATCCTACGGTGATTTCTTTATAATGGGTGTGTTCCTTATCTTTTCCTAGTATCTAAAATCTTCTCCACGGCTGGACCCCCAAATAATATTCCTTTACGTGCTAAGGGTATCTAGAGAGTGGGATAGGTTTAATAACTACCCTAACCCTAACGCGTACCCTAACCCTAACCCCTACCCTAACCCTAACACGTACCCTAATCCTAACCCGTACCCTAAACCGAGCCCTAACCCTAACACTAAACCTAACCCTAACCCTAACCCATACCCTACACCATACCCGAACCCCTCCCCGAACCCGTAACATAAGCCGTACCGTAACCCTAACCCTAAGCCTAACCCTAACCCTAGGCTACCCTTGACTGCTTCTGCCTCCAATAGATTTCCTAAGCACTAGTGTTTTAAGGAACGGCTTAAAAAGAGAATCCTAATGTGATTTCTTTATAATGGGTGTGTTCCTTATCTTATCCTAGTGTCTAAACTCTTCTCCATGGCTGGACCCCCAAATAATATTCCTTTACGTGCTAAGGGGTATCTAGAGAGTGGGATAGGTTTAATAACTACCCTAACCCTAACGCATACCCTAACCCTAACCCCTACCCTAACCCTAACACGTACCCTAATCCTAACCCGTACCCTAAACTGAGCCCTAACCCTAAAACTAACCCTAACCCTAACCCCTACCCTAACCCTAACACATACCCTAATCTTAACCCATACCCTAAACCGAGCCCTAACCCTAACGCTAACCCTAACCCTAACCCTAACCCATACCCTACGCCGTACCCGAACCCCTCCCCGAACCCGTACCCTAAGCCGTACCCTAAGCCTAACCCTAAGCCTAACCCTAACCCTAGGCTACCCTTGATTGCTTCTGCCTCCAATAGATTTCCTAAGCACTAGTGTTTGAAGGAACAGCTTAAAACGAGAATCCTAATGTGATTTCTTTATAATGGGTGTGTTCCTTATATTATCCTAGTGTCTAAACTCTTCTCCATGGCTGGACCCCCAAATAATATTCCTTTACGTGCTAAGCGGTATCTAGAGAGTGGGATAGGTTTAATAACTACACTAACCCTAATGCGAACTCTAACCCTAACCCCTACCCTAACCCTAACACGTACCCTAATCCTAACCCGTACCCTAAACCGAGCCCTAACCCTAACACTAACCCTAACCCTAACCCTAACCCATACCCTACGCCGTACCCGAACCCCTCCCCGAACCCGTACCCTAAGCCGTACCCTAACCCTAACCCTAAGACTAACCCTAACCCTAGGCTACCCTTGACTGCTTCTGCCTCCAATAGATTTCCTAAGCACTAGTGTTGTAAGGAACAGCTTAAAAAGAGAATCCTAATGTGATTTCTTTATAATGGGTGTGTTCCTTATCTTATCCTAGTGTCTAAACTCTTCTCCATGGCTGGACCCCCAAATAATATTCCTTTACGTGCTAAGGGGTATCTAGAGAGTGGGATAGGTTTAATAACTACCCTAACCCTAACGCGTACCCTAACCCTAACCCCTACCCTAACCCTAACACGTACCCTAATCCTAACCCGTACCCTAAACCGAGCCCTAACCCTAACACTAAACCTAACCCTAACCCTAACCCATACCCTACACCATACCCGAACCCCTCCCCGAACCCGTAACATAAGCCGTACCGTAACCCTAACCCTAAGCCTAACCCTAACCCTAGGCTACCCTTGACTGCTTCTGCCTCCAATAGATTTCCTAAGCACTAGTGTTTTAAGGAACGGCTTAAAAAGAGAATCCTAATGTGATTTCTTTATAATGGGTGTGTTCCTTATCTTATCCTAGTGTCTAAACTCTTCTCCATGGCTGGACCCCCAAATAATATTCCTTTACGTGCTAAGGGGTATCTAGAGAGTGGGATAGGTTTAATAACTACCCTAACCCTAACGCATACCCTAACCCTAACCCCTACCCTAACCCTAACACGTACCCTAATCCTAACCCGTACCCTAAACTGAGCCCTAACCCTAAAACTAACCCTAACCCTAACCCCTACCCTAACCCTAACACATACCCTAATCTTAACCCATACCCTAAACCGAGCCCTAACACTAACACTAACCCTAACCCTAACCCTAACCCATACCCTACGATGTACCCGAACCCCTCCCCGAACCCGTAACCTAAGCCGTACCCTAACCCTAACCCTAAGCCTAACCCTAACCCTAGGCTACCCTTGACTGCTTCTCCCTCCAATAGAATTCCTAAGCACAAGTGTTTTAAGGAACAGCTTAAAAAGAGAATCCTAATGTGATTTCTTTATAATGGGTGTGTTCCTTATCTTATCCTAGTGTCCAAACTCTTCTCCATGGCTGGACCCCCAAATAATATTCCTTTACGTGCTAAGGGTTATCTAGAGAGTGGGATAGGTTTAATAACTACCCTAAACCTAACGCGTACTCTAACCCTAACCCCTACCCTAACCCTAACACGTACCCTAATCCTAACCCGTACCCTAAACCGAGCCCTAACCCTAACACTAACCCTAACCCTAACCCTAACCCATACCCTACGATGTACCCGAACCCCTCCCCGAACCCGTAACCTAAGCCGTACCCTAACCCTAACCCTAAGCCTAACCCTAACCCTAGGCTACCCTTGACTGCTTCTGCCTCCAATAGATTTCCTAAGCACTATTGTTTTAAGGGACAGCTTAAAAAGAGAATCCTAAGGTGATTTCTTTATAATGGGTGTGTTCCTTATCTTATCCTAGTGTCTAAAATCTTCTCCACGGCTGGACCCCCAAATAATATTCCTTTACGTGCTAAGGGGTATCTAGAGAGTGGGATAGGTTTAATAACTACCCTAACCCTAACGCGTACCCTAACCCTAACCCCTACCCTAACCCTAAAACGTACCCTAATCCTAACCCGTACCCTAAACCGAGCCCTAGCCCTAACACTAAACCTAACCCTAACCCTAACCCATACCCTACACCGTACCCGAACCCCTCCCCGAACCCGTAACCTAAGCCGTACCGTAACCCTAACCCTGAGCCTAACCCTAACCCTAGGCTACCCTTGACTGCTTCTGCCTCCAATAGATTTCCTAAGCAGTAGTGTTTTAAGGAACGGCTTAAAAAGAGAATCCTAATGTGATTTCTTTATAATGGGTGTGTTCCTTATCTTATCCTAGTGTCTAAAATCTTCTGCATGGCTGGACCCCCAAATAATATTACTTTACGTGCTAAGGGGTATCTAGAGAGTGGGATAGGTTTAATGACTACCCTAACCCTAACGCGTACCCTAACCCTAACCCCTACCCTAACCCTAAAACGTACCCTAATCCTAACCCGTACCCTAAACCGAGCCCTAACCCTAACACTAACCCTAACCCTAACCCTAACCCATACCCTACGATGTACCCGAACGCCTCCCCGAACCGGTAACCTAAGCCGTACCCTAACCCTAACCCTAAGCCTAACCCTAACCCTAGGCTACCCTTGACTGCTTCTGCCTCCAATAGATTTCCTAAGCACTATTGTTTTAAGGGACAGCTTAAAAAGAGAATCCTACGGTGATTTCTTTATAATGGGTGTGTTCCTTATCTTTTCCTAGTATCTAAAATCTTCTCCACGGCTGGACCCCCAAATAATATTCCTTTACGTGCTAAGGGGTATCTAGAGAGTGGGATAGGTTTAATAACTACCCTAACCCTAACGCGTACCCTAACCCTAACCCCTACCCTAACCCTAACACGTACCCTAATCCTAACCCGTACCCTAAACCGAGCCCTAACCCTAACACTAAACCTAACCCTAACCCTAACCCATACCCTACACCATACCCGAACCCCTCCCCGAACCCGTAACATAAGCCGTACCGTAACCCTAACCCTAAGCCTAACCCTAACCCTAGGCTACCCTTGACTGCTTCTGCCTCCAATAGATTTCCTAAGCACTAGTGTTTTAAGGAACGGCTTAAAAAGAGAATCCTAATGTGATTTCTTTATAATGGGTGTGTTCCTTATCTTATCCTAGTGTCTAAACTCTTCTCCATTGCTGGACCCCCAAATAATATTCCTTTACGTGCTAAGGGGTATCTAGAGAGTGGGATAGGTTTAATAACTACCCTAACCCTAACGCATACCCTAACCCTAACCCCTACCCTAACCCTAACACGTACCCTAATCCTAACCCGTACCCTAAACTGAGCCCTAACCCTAAAACTAACCCTAACCCTAACCCCTACCCTAACCCTAACACATACCCTAATCTTAACCCATACCCTAAACCGAGCCCTAACCCTAACGCTAACCCTAACCCTAACCCTAACCCATACCCTACGCCGTACCCGAACCCCTCCCCGAACCCGTACCCTAAGCCGTACCCTAAGCCTAACCCTAAGCCTAACCCTAACCCTAGGCTACCCTTGATTGCTTCTGCCTCCAATAGATTTCCTAAGCACTAGTGTTTGAAGGAACAGCTTAAAACGAGAATCCTAATGTGATTTCTTTATAATGGGTGTGTTCCTTATATTATCCTAGTGTCTAAACTCTTCTCCATGGCTGGACCCCCAAATAATATTCCTTTACGTGCTAAGCGGTATCTAGAGAGTGGGATAGGTTTAATAACTACACTAACCCTAATGCGAACTCTAACCCTAACCCCTACCCTAACCCTAACACGTACCCTAATCCTAACCCGTACCCTAAACCGAGCCCTAACCCTAACACTAACCCTAACCCTAACCCTAACCCATACCCTACGCCGTACCCGAACCCCTCCCCGAACCCGTACCCTAAGCCGTACCCTAACCCTAACCCTAAGACTAACCCTAACCCTAGGCTACCCTTGACTGCTTCTGCCTCCAATAGATTTCCTAAGCACTAGTGTTGTAAGGAACAGCTTAAAAAGAGAATCCTAATGTGATTTCTTTATAATGGGTGTGTTCCTTATCTTATCCTAGTGTCTAAACTCTTCTCCATGGCTGGACCCCCAAATAATATTCCTTTACGTGCTAAGGGGTATCTAGAGAGTGGGATAGGTTTAATAACTACCCTAACCCTAACGCGTACCCTAACCCTAACCCCTACCCTAACCCTAACACGTACCCTAATCCTAACCCGTACCCTAAACCGAGCCCTAACCCTAACACTAAACCTAACCCTAACCCTAACCCATACCCTACACCATACCCGAACCCCTCCCCGAACCCGTAACATAAGCCGTACCGTAACCCTAACCCTAAGCCTAACCCTAACCCTAGGCTACCCTTGACTGCTTCTGCCTCCAATAGATTTCCTAAGCACTAGTGTTTTTAAGGAACGGCTTAAAAAGAGAATCCTAATGTGATTTCTTTATAATGGGTGTGTTCCTTATCTTATCCTAGTGTCTAAACTCTTCTCCATGGCTGGACCCCCCAAATAATATTCCTTTACGTGCTAAGGGGTATCTAGAGAGTGGGATAGGTTTAATAACTACCCTAACCCTAACGCATACCCTAACCCTAACCCCTACCCTAACCCTAACACGTACCCTAATCCTAACCCGTACCCTAAACTGAGCCCTAACCCTAAAACTAACCCTAACCCTAACCCCTACCCTAACCCTAACACATACCCTAATCTTAACCCATACCCTAAACCGAGCCCTAACCCTAACGCTAACCCTAACCCTAACCCTGACCCATACCCTACGCCGTACCCGAACCCCTCCCCGAACCCGTACCCTAAGCCGTACCCTAAGCCTAACCCTAAGCCTAACCCTAACCCTAGGCTACCCTTGATTGCTTCTGCCTCCAAGAGATTTCCTAAGCACTAGTGTTTGAAGGAACAGCTTAAAACGAGAATCCTAATGTGATTTCTTTATAATGGGTGTGTTCCTTATATTATCCTAGTGTCTAAACTCTTCTCCATGGCTGGACCCCCAAATAATATTCCTTTACGTGCTAAGCGGTATCTAGAGAGTGGGATAGGTTTAATAACTACACTAACCCTAATGCGAACTCTAACCCTAACCCCTACCCTAACCCTAACACGTACCCTAATCCTAACCCGTACCCTAAACCGAGCCCTAACCCTAACACTAACCCTAACCCTAACCCTAACCCATACCCTACGCCGTACCCGAACCCCTCCCCGAACCCGTACCCTAAGCCGTACCCTAACCCTAACCCTAAGACTAACCCTAACCCTAGGCTACCCTTGACTGCTTCTGCCTCCAATAGATTTCCTAAGCACTAGTGTTGTAAGGAACAGCTTAAAAAGAGAATCCTAATGTGATTTCTTTATAATGGGTGTGTTCCTTATCTTATCCTAGTGTCTAAACTCTTCTCCATGGCTGGACCCCCAAATAATATTCCTTTACGTGCTAAGGGGTATCTAGAGAGTGGGATAGGTTTAATAACTACCCTAACCCTAACGCGTACCCTAACCCTAACCCCTACCCTAACCCTAACACGTACCCTAATCCTAACCCGTACCCTAAACCGAGGCCTAACCCTAACACTAACCCTAACCCTAACCCTAACCCATACCCTACGATGTACCCGAACCCCTCCCCGAACCCGTAACCTAAGCCGTACCCTAACCCTAACCCTAAGCCTAACCCTAACCCTAGGCTACCCTTGACTGCTTCTCCCTCCAATAGAATTCCTAAGCACTAGTGTTTTAAGGAACAGCTTAAAAAGAGAATCCTAATGTGATTTCTTTATAATGGGTGTGTTCCTTATCTTATCCTAGTGTCCAAACTCTTCTCCATGGCTGGACCCCCAAATAATATTCCTTTACGTGCTAAGGGTTATCTAGAGAGTGGGATAGGTTTAATAACTACCCTAAACCTAACGCGTACTCTAACCCTAACCCCTACCCTAACCCTAACACGTACCCTAATCCTAACCCGTACCCTAAACCGAGCCCTAACCCTAACACTAACCCTAACCCTAACCCTAACCCATACCCTACGATGTACCCGAACCCCTCCCCGAACCCGTAACCTAAGCCGTACCCTAACCCTAACCCTAAGCCTAACCCTAACCCTAGGCTACCCTTGACTGCTTCTGCCTCCAATAGATTTCCTAAGCACTATTGTTTTAAGGGACAGCTTAAAAAGAGAATCCTAAGGTGATTTCTTTATAATGGGTGTGTTCCTTATCTTATCCTAGTGTCTAAAATCTTCTCCACGGCTGGACCCCCAAATAATATTCCTTTACGTGCTAAGGGGTATCTAGAGAGTGGGATAGGTTTAATAACTACCCTAACCCTAACGCGTACCCTAACCCTAACCCCTACCCTAACCCTAACACGTACCCTAATCCTAACCCGTACCCTAAACCGAGCCCTAGCCCTAACACTAAACCTAACCCTAACCCTAACCCATACCCTACACCGTACCCGAACCCCTCCCCGAACCCGTAACCTAAGCCGTACCGTAACCCTAACCCTGAGCCTAACCCTAACCCTAGGCTACCCTTGACTGCTTCTGCCTCCAATAGATTTCCTAAGCAGTAGTGTTTTAAGGAACGGCTTAAAAAGAGAATCCTAATGTGATTTCTTTATAATGGTTGTGTTCCTTATCTTATCCTAGTGTCTAAAATCTTCTGCATGGCTGGACCCCCAAATAATATTACTTTACGTGCTAAGGGGTATCTAGAGAGTGGGATAGGTTTAATGACTACCCTAACCCTAACGCGTACCCTAACCCTAACCCCTACCCTAACCCTAAAACGTACCCTAATCCTAACCCGTACCCTAAACCGAGCCCTAACCCTAACACTAACCCTAACCCTAACCCTAACCCATACCCTACGATGTACCCGAACGCCTCCCCGAACCGGTAACCTAAGCCGTACCCTAACCCTAACCCTAAGCCTAACCCTAACCCTAGGCTACCCTTGACTGCTTCTGCCTCCAATAGATTTCCTAAGCACTATTGTTTTAAGGGACAGCTTAAAAAGAGAATCCTAAGGTGATTTCTTTATAATGGGTGTGTTCCTTATCTTTTCCTAGTATCTAAAATCTTCTCCACGGCTGGACCCCCAAATAATATTCCTTTACGTGCTAAGGGGTATCTAGAGAGTGGGATAGGTTTAATAACTACCCTAACCCTAACGCGTACCCTAACCCTAACCCCTACCCTAACCCTAACACGTACCCTAATCCTAACCCGTACCCTAAACCGAGCCCTAACCCTAACACTAAACCTAACCCTAACCCTAACCCATACCCTACACCATACCCGAACCCCTCCCCGAACCCGTAACATAAGCCGTACCGTAACCCTAACCCTAAGCCTAACCCTAACCCTAGGCTACCCTTGACTGCTTCTGCCTCCAATAGATTTCCTAAGCACTAGTGTTTTAAGGAACGGCTTAAAAAGAGAATCCTAATGTGATTTCTTTATAATGGGTGTGTTCCTTATCTTATCCTAGTGTCTAAACTCTTCTCCATGGCTGGACCCCCAAATAATATTCCTTTACGTGCTAAGGGGTATCTAGAGAGTGGGATAGGTTTAATAACTACCCTAACCCTAACGCATACCCTAACCCTAACCCCTACCCTAACCCTAACACGTACCCTAATCCTAACCCGTACCCTAAACTGAGCCCTAACCCTAAAACTAACCCTAACCCTAACCCCTACCCTAACCCTAACACATACCCTAATCTTAACCCATACCCTAAAACGAGCCCTAACCCTAACGCTAACCCTAACCCTAACCCTAACCCATACCCTACGCCGTACCCGAACCCCTCCCCGAACCCGTACCCTAAGCCGTACCCTAAGCCTAACCCTAAGCCTAACCCTAACCCTAGGCTACCCTTGATTGCTTCTGCCTCCAATAGATTTCCTAAGCACTAGTGTTTGAAGGAACAGCTTAAAACGAGAATCCTAATGTGATTTCTTTATAATGGGTGTGTTCCTTATATTATCCTAGTGTCTAAACTCTTCTCCATGGCTGGACCCCCAAATAATATTCCTTTACGTGCTAAGCGGTATCTAGAGAGTGGGATAGGTTTAATAACTACACTAACCCTAATGCGAACTCTAACCCTAACCCCTACCCTAACCCTAACACGTACCCTAATCCTAACCCGTACCCTAAACCGAGCCCTAACCCTAACACTAACCCTAACCCTAACCCTAACCCATACCCTACGCCGTACCCGAACCCCTCCCCGAACCCGTACCCTAAGCCGTACCCTAACCCTAACCCTAAGACTAACCCTAACCCTAGGCTACCCTTGACTGCTTCTGCCTCCAATAGATTTCCTAAGCACTAGTGTTGTAAGGAACAGCTTAAAAAGAGAATCCTAATGTGATTTCTTTATAATGGGTGTGTTCCTTATCTTATCCTAGTGTCTAAACTCTTCTCCATGGCTGGACCCCCAAATAATATTCCTTTACGTGCTAAGGGGTATCTAGAGAGTGGGATAGGTTTAATAACTACCCTAACCCTAACGCGTACCCTAACCCTAACCCCTACCCTAACCCTAACACGTACCCTAATCCTAACCCGTACCCTAAACCGAGGCCTAACCCTAACACTAACCCTAACCCTAACCCTAACCCATACCCTACGATGTACCCGAACCCCTCCCCGAACCCGTAACCTAAGCCGTACCCTAACCCTAACCCTAAGCCTAACCCTAACCCTAGGCTACCCTTGACTGCTTCTCCCTCCAATAGAATTCCTAAGCACTAGTGTTTTAAGGAACAGCTTAAAAAGAGAATCCTAATGTGATTTCTTTATAATGGGTGTGTTCCTTATCTTATCCTAGTGTCCAAACTCTTCTCCATGGCTGGACCCCCAAATAATATTCCTTTACGTGCTAAGGGTTATCTAGAGAGTGGGATAGGTTTAATAACTACCCTAAACCTAACGCGTACTCTAACCCTAACCCCTACCCTAACCCTAACACGTACCCTAATCCTAACCCGTACCCTAAACCGAGCCCTAACCCTAACACTAACCCTAAGCCTAACCCTAACCCATACCCTACGATGTACCCGAACCCCTCCCCGAACCCGTAACCTAAGCCGTACCCTAACCCTAACCCTAAGCCTAACCCTAACCCTAGGCTACCCTTGACTGCTTCTGCCTCCAATAGATTTCCTAAGCACTATTGTTTTAAGGGACAGCTTAAAAAGAGAATCCTAAGGTGATTTCTTTATAATGGGTGTGTTCCTTATCTTATCCTAGTGTCTAAAATCTTCTCCACGGCTGGACCCCCAAATAATATTCCTTTACGTGCTAAGGGGTATCTAGAGAGTGGGATAGGTTTAATAACTACCCTAACCCTAACGCGTACCCTAACCCTAACCCCTACCCTAACCCTAACACGTACCCTAATCCTAACCCGTACCCTAAACCGAGCCCTAGCCCTAACACTAAACCTAACCCTAACCCTAACCCATACCCTACACCGTACCCGAACCCCTCCCCGAACCCGTAACCTAAGCCGTACCGTAACCCTAACCCTGAGCCTAACCCTAACCCTAGGCTACCCTTGACTGCTTCTGCCTCCAATAGATTTCCTAAGCAGTAGTGTTTTAAGGAACGGCTTAAAAAGAGAATCCTAATGTGATTTCTTTATAATGGGTGTGTTCCTTATCTTATCCTAGTGTCTAAAATCTTCTGCATGGCTGGACCCCCAAATAATATTACTTTACGTGCTAAGGGGTATCTAGAGAGTGGGATAGGTTTAATGACTACCCTAACCCTAACGCGTACCCTAACCCTAACCCCTACCCTAACCCTAAAACGTACCCTAATCCTAACCCGTACCCTAAACCGAGCCCTAACCCTAACACTAACCCTAACCCTAACCCTAACCCATACCCTACGATGTACCCGAACGCCTCCCCGAACCGGTAACCTAAGCCGTACCCTAACCCTAACCCTAAGCCTAACCCTAACCCTAGGCTACCCTTGACTGCTTCTGCCTCCAATAGATTTCCTAAGCACTATTGTTTTAAGGGACAGCTTAAAAAGAGAATCCTAAGGTGATTTCTTTATAATGGGTGTGTTCCTTATCTTTTCCTAGTATCTAAAATCTTCTCCACGGCTGGACCCCCAAATAATATTCCTTTACGTGCTAAGGGGTATCTAGAGAGTGGGATAGGTTTAATAACTACCCTAACCCTAACGCGTACCCTAACCCTAACCCCTACCCTAACCCTAACACGTACCCTAATCCTAACCCGTACCCTAAACCGAGCCCTAACCCTAACACTAAACCTAACCCTAACCCTAACCCATACCCTACACCATACCCGAACCCCTCCCCGAACCCGTAACCTAAGCCGTACCGTAACCCTAACCCTAAGCCTAACCCTAACCCTAGGCTACCCTTGACTGCTTCTGCCTCCAATAGATTTCCTAAGCACTAGTGTTTTAAGGAACGGCTTAAAAAGAGAATCCTAATGTGATTTCTTTATAATGGGTGTGTTCCTTATCTTATCCTAGTGTCTAAAATCTTCTGCATGGCTGGACCCCCAAATAATATTACTTTACGTGCTAAGGGGTATCTAGAGAGTGGGATAGGTTTAATGACTACCCTAACCCTAACGCGTACCCTAACCCTAACCCCTACCCTAACCCTAAATCGTACCCTAATCCTAACGCGTACCCTAAACCGAGCTCTAAAGCTAAAACTAACCCTAACCCTAACCCTAACCCATACCCTACGCCGTACCCGAAGCCCTCCCCGAACCCGTACCCTAAGCCGTACCCTAACCCTAACCCTAAGCCTAACCCTAACCCTAGGCTACCCTTGACTGCTTCTGCCTCCAATAGATTTCCTAAGCACTAGTGTTTTAAGGAACAGCTTAAAAAGAGAATCCTAATGTGATTTCTTTATAATGGGTGTGTTCCTTATCTTATCCTAGTGTCTAAACTCTTCTCCATGGCTGGACCCCCAAATAATATTCCTTTACGTGCTAAGGGGTATCTAGAGAGTGGGATAGGTTTAATAACTACCCTAAACCTAACGCGTACCCTAACCCTAACCCCTACCCTAACCCTAACACGTACCCTAATCCTAACCCGTACCCTAAACCGAGCCCTAACCCTAACACTAACCCTAACCCTAACCCTAACCCATACCCTACGATGTACCCGAACCCCTCCCCGAACCCGTAACCTAAGCCATACCCTAACCCTAACCCTAAGCCTAACCCTAACCCTAGGCTACCCTTGACTGCTTCTGCCTCCAATAGATTTCCTAAGCACTAGTGTTTTAAGGAACAGCTTAAAAATAGAATCCTATTGTGATTTCTTTATAATGGGTGTGTTCCTTATCTTATCCTAGTGTCTAAACTCTTCTCCATGGCTGGACCCCCAAATAATATTCCTTTATGTGCTAAGGGGTATCTAGAGAGTGGGATAGGTTTAATAACTACCCTAACCCTAACGCATACCCTAACCCTAACCCCTACCCTAACCCTAACACATACCCTAATCTTAACCCATACCCTAAACCGAGCCCTAACCCTAACACTAACCCTAACCCTAACCCTAACCCATACCCTACGCCGTACCCGAACACCTCCCCGAACCCGTACCCTAAGCCGTACCCTAACCCTAACTCTAAGCCTAACCCTAACCCTAGGCTACCCTTGACTGCTTCTGCCTCCAATAGATTTCCTAAGCACTAGTGTTTTAAGGAACAGCTTAAAAAGAGAATCCTAATGTGATTTCTTTATAATGGGTGTGTTCCTTATCTTATCCTAGTGTCTAAACTCTTCTCCATGGCTGGACCCCCAAATAATATTCCTTTACGTGCTAAGGGGTATCTAGAGAGTGGGATAGGTTTAATAACTACCCTAACCCTAACGCATACCCTAACCCTAACCCCTACCCTAACCCTAACACGTACCCTAATCCTAACCCGTACCCTAAACCGAGGCCTAACCCTAAAACTAACCCTAACCCTAACCCCTACCCTAACCCTAACACATACCCTAATCTTAACCCATACCCTAAACCGAGCCCTAACCCTAACGCTAACCCTAACCCTAACCCCTACCCTAACCCTAACACATACCCTAATCTTAACCCATACCCTAAACCGAGCCCTAACCCTAACGCTAACCCTAACCCTAACCCTAACCCATACCCTACGCCGTACCCGAACCCCTCCCCGAACCCGTACCCTAAGCCGTACCCTAAGCCTAACCCTAAGCCTAACCCTAACCCTAGGCTACCCTTGACTGCTTCTGCCTCCAATAGATTTCCTAAGCACTAGTGTTTGAAGGAACAGCTTAAAACGAGAATCCTAATGTGATTTCTTTATAATGGGTGTGTTCCTTATATTATCCTAGTGTCTAAACTCTTCTCCATGGCTGGACCCCCAAATAATATTCCTTTACGTGCTAAGCGGTATCTAGAGAGTGGGATAGGTTTAATAACTACACTAACCCTAATGCGAACTCTAACCCTAACCCCTACCCTAACCCTAACACGTACCCTAATCCTAACCCGTACCCTAAACCGAGCCCTAACCCTAACACTAAACCTAACCCTAACCCTAACCCATACCCTACGCCGTACCCGAACCCCTCCCCGAACCCGTAACCTAAGCCGTACCCTAACCCTAACCCTAAGCCTAACCCTAACCCTAGGCTACCCTTGACTGCTTCTGCCTCCAATAGATTTCCTAAGCACTATTGTTTTAAGGGACAGCTTAAAAAGAGAATCTTAAGGTGATTTCTTTATAATGGGTGTGTTCCTTATCTTATCCTAGTGTCTAAAATCTTCTCCACGGCTGGACCCCCAAATAATATTCCTTTACGTGCTAAGGGGTATCTAGAGAGTGGGATAGGTTTAATAACTACCCTAACCCTAACGCATACCCTAACCCTAACCCCTACCCTAACCCTAACACGTACCCTAATCCTAACCCGTACCCTAAACCGAGCCCTACCCCTAACACTAAACCTAACCTTAACCCTAACCCATACCCTACACCGTACCCGAACCCCTCCCCGAACCCGTAACCTAAGCCGTACCGTAACCCTACCCCTAAGCCTAACCCTAACCCTAGGCTACCCTTGACTGCTTCTGCCTCCAATAGATTTCCTAAGCACTAGTGTTTTAAGGAACGGCTTAAAAAGAGAATCCTAATGTGATTTCTTTATAATGGGTGTGTTCCTTATCTTATCCTAGTGTCTAAAATCTTCTGCATGGCTGGACCCCCAAATAATATTACTTTACGTGCTAAGGGGTATCTAGAGAGTGGGATAGGTTTAATGACTACCCTAACCCTAACGCGTACCCTAACCCTAACCCCTACCCTAACCCTAAAACGTACCCTAATCCTAACCCGTACCCTAAACCGAGCTCTAAAGCTAAAACTAACCCTAATCCTAACCCTAACCCATACCCTACGCCGTACCTGAAGCCCTCCCCGAACCCGTACCCTAAGCCGTACCCTAACCCTAACCCTAAGCCTAACCCTAACCCTAGGCTACCCTTGACTGCTTCTGCCTCCAATAGATTTCCTAAGCACTAGTGTTTTAAGGAACAGCTTAAAAAGAGAATCCTAATGTGATTTCTTTATAATGGGTGTGTTCCTTATCTTATCCTAGTGTCTAAACTCTTCTCCATGGGGGGACCCCCAAATAATATTCCTTTACGTGCTAAGGGGTATCTAGAGAGTGGGATAGGTTTAATAACTACCCTAACCCTAACGCATACCCTAACCCTAACCCCTACCCTAACCCTAACACGTACCCTAATCCTAACCCGTACCCTAAACCGAGCCCTAAACCTAAAACTAACCCTAACCCTAACCCCTACCCTAACCCTAACACATAACCTAATCTTAACCCATACCCTAAACCGAGCCCTAACCCTAACGCTAACCCTAACCCTAACCCTAACCCATACCCTACGCCGTACCCGAACCCCTCCCCGAACACGTACCCTAAGCCGTACCCTAAGCCTAACCCTAAGCCTAACCCTAACCCTAGGCTACCCTTGATTGCTTCTGCCTCCAATAGATTTCCTAAGCAATAGTGTTTGAAGGAACATCTTAAAACGAGAATCCTAATGTGATTTCTTTATAATGGGTGTGTTCCTTATCTTATCCTAGTGTCTAAACTCTTCTCCATGGCTGGACCCCCAAATAATATTCCTTTACGTGCTAAGCGGTATCTAGAGAGTGGGATAGGTTTAATAACTACACTAACCCTAATGCGAACTCTAACCCTAACCCCTACCCTAACCCTAACACGTACCCTAATCCTAACCCATACCCTAAACCGAGCCCTAACCCTAACACTAACCCTAACCCTAACCCTAACCCATACCCTACGCCGTACCCGAACCCCTCCCCGAACCCGTACCCTAAGCCGTACCCTAACCCTAACCCTAAGCCTAACCCTAACCCTAGGCTACCCTTGACTGCTTCTGCCTCCAATAGATTTCCTAAGCACTAGTGTTTGAAGGAACAGCTTAAAAAGAGAATCCTAATGTGATTTCTTTATAATGGGTGTGTTCCTTATCTTATCCTAGTGTCTAAACTCTTCTCCATGGCTGGACCCCCAAATAATATTCCTTTACGTGCTAAGGGGTATCTAGAGAGTGGGATAGGTTTAATAACTACCCTAACCCTAACGCGTACCCTAACCCTAACCCCTACCCTAACCCTAACACGTACCCTAATCCTAACCCGTACCCTAAACCGAGGCCTAACCCTAACACTAACCCTAACCCTAACCCATACCCTACGATGTACCTGAACCCCTCCCCGAACCCGTAACCTAAGCCGTACCCTAACCCTAACCCTAAGCCTAACCCTAACCCTAGGCTACCCTTGACTGCTTCTGCCTCCAATAGATTTCCTAAGCACTATTGTTTTAAGGGACAGCTTAAAAAGAGAATCCTAAGGTGATTTCTTTATAATGGGTGTGTTCCTTATCTTATCCTAGTGTCTAAAATCTTCTCCACGGCTGGACCCCCAAATAATATTCCTTTACGTGCTAAGGGGTATCTAGAGAGTGGGATAGGTTTAATAACTACCCTAACCCTAACGCGTACCCTAACCCTAACCCCTACCCTAACCCTAACACGTACCCTAATCCTAACCCGTACCCTAAACCGAGCCCTACCCCTAACACTAAACCTAACCTTAACCCTAACCCATACCCTACACCGTACCCGAACCCCTCCCCGAACCCGTAACCTAAGCCGTACCGTAACCCTAACCCTAAGCCTAACCCTAACCCTAGGCTACCCTTGACTGCTTCTGCCTCCAATAGATTTCCTAAGCACTAGTGTTTTAAGGAACAGCTTAAAAAGAGAATCCTAATGTGATTTCTTTATAATGGGTGTGTTCCTTATCTTATCCTAGTGTCTAAACTCTTCTCCATGGCTGGACCCCCAAATAATATTCCTTTACGTGCTAAGGGTTATCTAGAGAGTGGGATAGGTTTAATAACTACCCTAACCCTAACGCGTACCCTAACCCTAACCCCTACCCTAACCCTAACACGTACCCTAATCCTAACCCGTACCCTAAACCGAGCCCTAACCCTAACACTAACCCTAACCCTAACCCTAACCCATACCCTACGATGTACCCGAACCCCTCCCCGAACCCGTAACCTAAGCCGTACCCTAACCCTAACCCTAAGCCTAACCCTAACCCTAGGCTACCCTTGACTGCTTCTGCCTCCAATAGATTTCCTAAGCACTAGTGTTTTAAGGGACAGCTTAAAAAGAGAATCCTAAGGTGATTTCTTTATAATGGGTGTGTTCCTTATCTTATCCTAGTATCTAAAATCTTCTCCACGGCTGGACCCCCAAATAATATTCCTTTACGTGCTAAGGGGTATCTAGAGAGTGGGATAGGTTTAATAACTACCCTAACCCTAATGCGTACCCTAACCCTAACCCCTACCCTAACCCTAACACGTACCCTAATCCTAACCCGTACCCTAAACCGACCCCTAACCCTAACACTAAACCTAACCCTAACCCTAACCCATACCCTACACCATACCCGAACCCCTCCCCGAACCCGTAACCTAAGCCGTACCGTAACCCTAACCCTAAGCCTAACCCTAACCCTAGGCTACCCTTGACTGCTTCTGCCTCCAATAGATTTCCTAAGCACTAGTGTTTTAAGGAACGGCTTAAAAAGAGAATCCTAATGTGATTTCTTTATAATGGGTGTGTTCCTTATCTTATCCTAGTGTCTAAAATCTTCTGCATGGCTGGACCCCCAAATAATATTACTTTACGTGCTAAGGGGTATCTAGAGAGTGGGATAGGTTTAATGACTACCCTAACCCTAACGCGTACCCTAACCCTAACCCCTACCCTAACCCTAAAACGTACCCTAATCCTAACGCGTACCCTAAACCGAGCTCTAAAGCTAAAACTAACCCTAACACTAACCCTAACCCATACCCTACGCCGTACCCGAAGCCCTCCCCGAACCCGTACCCTAAGCCGTACCCTAACCCTAACCCTAAGCCTAACCCTAACCCTAGGCTACCCTTGACTGCTTCTGCCTCCAATAGATTTCCTAAGCACTAGTGTTTTAAGGAACAGCTTAAAAAGAGAATCCTAATGTGATTTCTTTATAATGGGTGTGTTCCTTATCTTATCCTAGTGTCTAAACTCTTCTCCATGGCTGGACCCCCAAATAATATTCCTTTACGTGCTAAGGGGTATCTAGAGAGTGGGATAGGTTTAATAACTACCCTAAACCTAACGCGTACCCTAACCCTAACCCCTACCCTAACCCTAACACGTACCCTAATCCTAACCCGTACCCTAAACCGAGCCCTAACCCTAACACTAACCCTAACCCTAACCCTAACCCATACCCTACGATGTACCCGAACCCCTCCCCGAACCCGTAACCTAAGCCATACCCTAACCCTAACCCTAAGCCTAACACTAACCCTAGGCTACCCTTGACTGCTTCTGCCTCCAATAGATTTCCTAAGCACTAGTGTTTTAAGGAACAGCTTAAAAATAGAATCCTATTGTGATTTCTTTATAATGGGTGTGTTCCTTATCTTATCCTAGTGTCTAAACTCTTCTCCATGGCTGGACCCCCAAATAATATTCCTTTATGTGCTAAGGGGTATCTAGAGAGTGGGATAGGTTTAATAACTACCCTAACCCTAACGCATACCCTAACCCTAACCCCTACCCTAACCCTAACACATACCCTAATCTTAACCCATACCCTAAACCGAGCCCTAACCCTAACACTAACCCTAACCCTAACCCTAACCCATACCCTACGCCGTACCCGAACACCTCCCCGAACCCGTACCCTAAGCCGTACCCTAACCCTAACCCTAAGCCTAACCCTAACCCTAGGCTACCCTTGACTGCTTCTGCCTCCAATAGATTTCCTAAGCACTAGTGTTTTAAGGAACAGCTTAAAAAGAGAATCCTAATGTGATTTCTTTATAATGGGTGTGTTCCTTATCTTATCCTAGTGTCTAAACTCTTCTCCATGGCTGGACCCCCAAATAATATTCCTTTACGTGCTAAGGGGTATCTAGAGAGTGGGATAGGTTTAATAACTACCCTAACCCTAACGCATACCCTAACCCTAACCCCTACCCTAACCCTAAAACGTACCCTAATCCTAACCCGTACCCTAAACCGAGGCCTAACCCTAAAACTAACCCTAACCCTAACCCCTACCCTAACCCTAACACATACCCTAATCTTAACCCATACCCTAAACCGAGCCCTAACCCTAACGCTAACCCTAACCCTAACCCCTACCCTAACCCTAACACATACCCTAATCTTAACCCATACCCTAAACCGAGCCCTAACCCTAACGCTAACCCTAACCCTAACCCTAACCCTAACCCATACCCTACGCCGTACCCGAACCCCTCCCCGAACCCGTACCCTAAGCCGTACCCTAAGCCTAACCCTAAGCCTAACCCTAACCCTAGGCTACCCTTGATTGCTTCTGCCTGCAATAGATTTCCTAAGCACTAGTGTTTGAAGGAACAGCTTAAAACGAGAATCCTAATGTGATTTCTTTATAATGGGTGTGTTCCTTATATTATCCTAGTGTCTAAACTCTTCTCCATGGCTGGACCCCCAAATAATATTCCTTTACGTGCTAAGCGGTATCTAGAGAGTGGGATAGGTTTAATAACTACACTAACCCTAATGCGAACTCTAACCCTAACCCCTACCCTAACCCTAACACGTACCCTAATCCTAACCCGTACCCTAAACCGAGCCCTAACCCTAACACTAAACCTAACCCTAACCCTAACCCATACCCTACGCCGTACCCGAACCCCTCCCCGAACCCGTACCCTAAGCCGTACCCTAACCCTAACCCTAAGCCTAACCCTAACCCTAGGCTACCCTTGACTGCTTCTGCCTCCAATAGATTTCCTAAGCACTAGTGTTTTAAGGAACAGCTTAAAAAGAGAATCCTAATGTGATTTCTTTATAATGGGTGTGTTCCTTATCTTATCCTAGTGTCTAAACTCTTCTCCATGGCTGGACCCCCAAATAATATTCCTTTACGTGCTAAGGGGTATCTAGAGAGTGGGATAGGTTTAATAACTACCCTAACCCTAACGCGTACCCTAACCCTAACCCCTACCCTAACCCTAACACGTACCCTAATCCTAACCCGTACCCTAAACCGAGGCCTAACCCTAACACTAACCCTAACCCTAACCCTAACCCATACCCTACGATGTACCCAAACCCCTCCCCGAACCCGTAACCTAAGCCGTACCCTAACCCTAACCCTAAGCCTAACCCTAACCCTAGGCTACCCTTGACTGCTTCTGCCTCCAATAGATTTCCTAAGCACTATTGTTTTAAGGGACAGCTTAAAAAGAGAATCCTAAGGTGATTTCTTTATAATGGGTGTGTTCCTTATCTTATCCTAGTGTCTAAAATCTTCTCCACGGCTGGACCCCCAAATAATATTCCTTTACGTGCTAAGGGGTATCTAGAGAGTGGGATAGGTTTAATAACTACCCTAACCCTAACGCATACCCTAACCCTAACCCCTACCCTAACCCTAACACGTACCCTAATCCTAACCCGTACCCTAAACCGAGCCCTACCCCTAACACTAAACCTAACCTTAACCCTAACCCATACCCTACACCGTACCCGAACCCCTCCCCGAACCCGTAACCTAAGCCGTACCGTAACCCTAACCCTAAGCCTAACCCTAACCCTAGGCTACCCTTGACTGCTTCTGCCTCCAATAGATTTCCTAAGCACTAGTGTTTTAAGGAACGGCTTAAAAAGAGAATCCTAATGTGATTTCTTTATAATGGGTGTGTTCCTTATCTTATCCTAGTGTCTAAAATCTTCTGCATGGCTGGACCCCCAAATAATATTACTTTACGTGCTAAGGGGTATCTAGAGAGTGGGATAGGTTTAATGACTACCCTAACCCTAACGCGTACCCTAACCCTAACCCCTACCCTAACCCTAAAACGTACCCTAATCCTAACCCATACCCTAAACCGAGCTCTAAAGCTAAAACTAACCCTAATCCTAACCCTAACCCATACCCTACGCCGTACCTGAAGCCCTCCCCGAACCCGTACCCTAAGCCGTACCCTAACCCTAACCCTAAGCCTAACCCTAACCCTAGGCTACCCTTGACTGCTTCTGCCTCCAATAGATTTCCTAAGCACTAGTGTTTTAAGGAACAGCTTAAAAAGAGAATCCTAATGTGATTTCTTTATAATGGGTGTGTTCCTTATCTTATCCTAGTGTCTAAACTCTTCTCCATGGGGGGATCCCCAAATAATATTCCTTTACGTGCTAAGGGGTATCTAGAGAGTGGGATAGGTTTAATAACTACCCTAACCCTAACGCATACCCTAACCCTAACCCCTACCCTAACCCTAACACATACCCTAATCTTAACCCATACCCTAAACCGAGCCCTAAACCTAACACTAACCCTAACCCTAACCCTAACCCATACCCTACGCCGTACCCGAACACCTCCCCGAACCCGTACCCTAAGCCGTACCCTAACCCTAACCCTAAGCCTAACCCTAACCCTAGGCTACCCTTGACTGCTTCTGCCTCCAATAGATTTCCTAAGCACTAGTGTTTTAAGGAACAGCTTAAAAAGAGAATCCTAATGTGATTTCTTTATAATGGGTGTGTTCCTTATCTTATCCTAGTGTCTAAACTCTTCTCCATGGCTGGACCCCCAAATAATATTCCTTTACGTGCTAAGGGGTATCTAGAGAGTGGGATAGGTTTAATAACTACCCTAACCCTAACGCATACCCTAACCCTAACCCCTACCCTAACCCTAACACGTACCCTAATCCTAACCCGTACCCTAAACCGAGGCCTAACCCTAAAACTAACCCTAACCCTAACCCCTACCCTAACCCTAACACATACCCTAATCTTAACCCATACCCTAAACCGAGCCCTAACCCTAACGCTAACCCTAACCCTAACCCCTACCCTAACCCTAACACATACCCTAATCTTAACCCATACCCTAAACCGAGCCCTAACCCTAACGCTAACCCTAACCCTAACCCTAACCCATACCCTACGCCGTACCCGAACCCCTCCCCGAACCCGTACCCTAAGCCGTACCCTAAGCCTAACCCTAAGCCTAACCCTAACCCTAGGCTACCCTTGATTGCTTCTGCCTGCAATAGATTTCCTAAGCACTAGTGTTTGAAGGAACAGCTTAAAACGAGAATCCTAATGTGATTTCTTTATAATGGGTGTGTTCCTTATATTATCCTAGTGTCTAAACTCTTCTCCATGGCTGGACCCCCAAATAATATTCCTTTACGTGCTAAGTGGTATCTAGAGAGTGGGATAGGTTTAATAACTACACTAACCCTAATGCGAACTCTAAGCCTAACCCCTACCCTAACCCTAACACGTACCCTAATCCTAACCCGTACCCTAAACCGAGCCCTAACCCTAACACTAAACCTAACCCTAACCCTAACCCATACCCTACGCCGTACCCGAACCCCTCCCCGAACCCGTACCCTAAGCCGTACCCTAACCCTAACCCTAAGCCTAACCCTAACCCTAGGCTACCCTTGACTGCTTCTGCCTCCAATAGATTTCCTAAGCACTAGTGTTTTAAGGAACAGCTTAAAAAGAGAATCCTAATGTGATTTCTTTATAATGGGTGTGTTCCTTATCTTATCCTAGTGTCTAAACTCTTCTCCATGGCTGGACCCCCAAATAATATTCCTTTACGTGCTAAGGGGTATCTAGAGAGTGGGATAGGTTTAATAACTACCCTAACCCTAACGCGTACCCTAACCCTAACCCCTACCCTAACCCTAACACGTACCCTAATCCTAACCCGTACCCTAAACCGAGGCCTAACCCTAACACTAACCCTAACCCTAACCCTAACCCATACCCTACGATGTACCCGAACCCCTCCCCGAACCCGTAACCTAAGCCGTACCCTAACCCTAACCCTAAGCCTAACCCTAACCCTAGGCTACCCTTGACTGCTTCTGCCTCCAATAGATTTCCTAAGCACTATTGTTTTAAGGGACAGCTTAAAAAGAGAATCCTAAGGTGATTTCTTTATAATGGGTGTGTTCCTTATCTTATCCTAGTGTCTAAAATCTTCTCCACGGCTGGACCCCCAAATAATATTCCTTTACGTGCTAAGGGGTATCTAGAGAGTGGGATAGGTTTAATAACTACCCTAACCCTAACGCATACCCTAACCCTAACCCCTACCCTAACCCTAACACGTACCCTAATCCTAACCCGTACCCTAAACCGAGCCCTACCCCTAACACTAAACCTAACCTTAACCCTAACCCATACCCTACACCGTACCCGAACCCCTCCCCGAACCCGTAACCTAAGCCGTACCGTAACCCTAACCCTAAGCCTAACCCTAACCCTAGGCTACCCTTGACTGCTTCTGCCTCCAATAGATTTCCTAAGCACTAGTGTTTTAAGGAACGGCTTAAAAAGAGAATCCTAATGTGATTTCTTTATAATGGGTGTGTTCCTTATCTTATCCTAGTGTCTAAAATCTTCTGCATGGCTGGACCCCCAAATAATATTACTTTACGTGCTAAGGGGTATCTAGAGAGTGGGATAGGTTTAATGACTACCCTAACCCTAACGCGTACCCTAACCCTAACCCCTACCCTAACCCTAAAACGTACCCTAATCCTAACCCATACCCTAAACCGAGCTCTAAAGCTAAAACTAACCCTAATCCTAACCCTAACCCATACCCTACGCCGTACCTGAAGCCCTCCCCGAACCCGTACCCTAAGCCGTACCCTAACCCTAACCCTAAGCCTAACCCTAACCCTAGGCTACCCTTGACTGCTTCTGCCTCCAATAGATTTCCTAAGCACTAGTGTTTTAAGGAACAGCTTAAAAAGAGAATCCTAATGTGATTTCTTTATAATGGGTGTGTTCCTTATCTTATCCTAGTGTCTAAACTCTTCTCCATGGGGGGACCCCCAAATAATATTCCTTTACGTGCTAAGGGGTATCTAGAGAGTGGGATAGGTTTAATAACTACCCTAACCCTAACGCATACCCTAACCCTAACCCCTACCCTAACCCTAACACGTACCCTAATCCTAACCCGTACCCTAAACCGAGCCCTAACCCTAAAACTAACCCTAACCCTAACCCCTACCCTAACCCTAACACATAACCTAATCTTAACCCATACCCTAAACCGAGCCCTAACCCTAACGCTAACCCTAACCCTAACCCTAACCCATACCCTACGCCGTACCCGAACCCCTCCCCGAACCCGTACCCTAAGCCGTACCCTAAGCCTAACCCTAAGCCTAACCCTAACCCTAGGCTACCCTTGATTGCTTCTGCCTCCAATAGATTTCCTAAGCAATAGTGTTTGAAGGAACAGCTTAAAACGAGAATCCTAATGTGATTTCTTTATAATGGGTGTGTTCCTTATATTATCCTAGTGTCTAAACTCTTCTCCATGGCTGGACCCCCAAATAATATTCCTTTACGTGCTAAGCGGTATCTAGAGAGTGGGATAGGTTTAATAACTACACTAACCCTAATGCGAACTCTAACCCTAACCCCTACCCTAACCCTAACACGTACCCTAATCCTAACCCGTACCCTAAACCGAGCCCTAACCCTAACACTAAACCTAACCCTAACCCTAACCCATACCCTACGCCGTACCCGAACCCCTCCCCGAACCCGTACCCTAAGCCGTACCCTAACCCTAACCCTAAGCCTAACCCTAACCCTAGGCTACCCTTGACTGCTTCTGCCTCCAATAGATTTCCTAAGCACTAGTGTTTGAAGGAACAGCTTAAAAAGAGAATCCTAATGTGATTTCTTTATAATGGGTGTGTTCCTTATCTTATCCTAGTGTCTAAACTCTTCTCCATGGCTGGACCCCCAAATAATATTCCTTTACGTGCTAAGGGGTATCTAGAGAGTGGGATAGGTTTAATAACTACCCTAACCCTAACGCATACCCTAACCCTAACCCCTACCCTAACCCTAACACGTACCCTAATCCTAACCCGTACCCTAAACCGAGGCCTAACCCTAACACTAACCCTAACCCTAACCCATACCCTACGATGTACCTGAACCCCTCCCCGAACCCGTAACCTAAGCCGTACCCTAACCCTAACCCTAAGCCTAACCCTAACCCTAGGCTACCCTTGACTGCTTCTGCCTCCAATAGATTTCCTAAGCACTATTGTTTTAAGGGACAGCTTAAAAAGAGAATCCTAAGGTGATTTCTTTATAATGGGTGTGTTCCTTATCTTATCCTAGTGTCTAAAGTCTTCTCCACGGCTGGACCCCCAAATAATATTCCTTTACGTGCTAAGGGGTATCTAGAGAGTGGGATAGGTTTAATAACTACCCTAACCCTAACGCGTACCCTAACCCTAACCCCTACCCTAACCCTAACACGTACCCTAATCCTAACCCGTACCCTAAACCGAGCCCTACCCCTAACACTAAACCTAACCTTAACCCTAACCCATACCCTACACCGTACCCGAACCCCTCCCCGAACCCGTAACCTAAGCCGTACCGTAACCCTAACCCTAAGCCTAACCCTAACCCTAGGCTACCCTTGACTGCTTCTGCCTCCAATAGATTTCCTAAGCACTAGTGTTTTAAGGAACAGCTTAAAAAGAGAATCCTAATGTGATTTCTTTATAATGGGTGTGTTCCTTATCTTATCCTAGTGTCTAAACTCTTCTCCATGGCTGGACCCCCAAATAATATTCCTTTACGTGCTAAGGGTTATCTAGAGAGTGGGATAGGTTTAATAACTACCCTAACCCTAACGCGTACCCTAACCCTAACCCCTACCCTAACCCTAACACGTACCCTAATCCTAACCCGTACCCTAAACCGAGCCCTAACCCTAACACTAACCCTAACCCTAACCCTAACCCATACCCTACGATGTACCCGAACCCCTCCCCGAACCCGTAACCTAAGCCGTACCCTAACCCTAACCCTAAGCCTAACCCTAACCCTAGGCTACCCTTGACTGCTTCTGCCTCCAATAGATTTCCTAAGCACTATTGTTTTAAGGGACAGCTTAAAAAGAGAATCCTAAGGTGATTTCTTTATAATGGGTGTGTTCCTTATCTTATCCTAGTATCTAAAATCTTCTCCACGGCTGGACCCCCAAATAATATTCCTTTACGTGCTAAGGGGTATCTAGAGAGTGGGATAGGTTTAATAACTACCCTAACCCTAATGCGTACCCTAACCCTAACCCCTACCCTAACCCTAACACGTACCCTAATCCTAACCCGTACCCTAAACCGACCCCTAACCCTAACACTAAACCTAACCCTAACCCTAACCCATACCCTACACCATACCCGAACCCCTCCCCGAACCCGTAACCTAAGCCGTACCGTAACCCTAACCCTAAGCCTAACCCTAACCCTAGGCTACCCTTGACTGCTTCTGCCTCCAATAGATTTCCTAAGCACTAGTGTTTTAAGGAACGGCTTAAAAAGAGAATCCTAATGTGATTTCTTTATAATGGGTGTGTTCCTTATCTTATCCTAGTGTCTAAAATCTTCTGCATGGCTGGACCCCCAAATAATATTACTTTACGTGCTAAGGGGTATCTAGAGAGTGGGATAGGTTTAATGACTACCCTAACCCTAACGCGTACCCTAACCCTAACCCCTACCCTAACCCTAAAACGTACCCTAATCCTAACGCGTACCCTAAACCGAGCTCTAAAGCTAAAACTAACCCTAACACTAACCCTAACCCATACCCTACGCCGTACCCGAAGCCCTCCCCGAACCCGTACCCTAAGCCGTACCCTAACCCTAACCCTAAGCCTAACCCTAACCCTAGGCTACCCTTGACTGCTTCTGCCTCCAATAGATTTCCTAAGCACTAGTGTTTTAAGGAACAGCTTAAAAAGAGAATCCTAATGTGATTTCTTTATAATGGGTGTGTTCCTTATCTTATCCTAGTGTCTAAACTCTTCTCCATGGCTGGACCCCCAAATAATATTCCTTTACGTGCTAAGGGGTATCTAGAGAGTGGGATAGGTTTAATAACTACCCTAAACCTAACGCGTACCCTAACCCTAACCCCTACCCTAACCCTAACACGTACCCTAATCCTAACCCGTACCCTAAACCGAGCCCTAACCCTAACACTAACCCTAACCCTAAACCTAACCCATACCCTACGATGTACCCGAACCCCTCCCCGAACCCGTAACCTAAGCCATACCCTAACCCTAACCCTAAGCCTAACCCTAACCCTAGGCTACCCTTGACTGCTTCTGCCTCCAATAGATTTCCTAAGCACTAGTGTTTTAAGGAACAGCTTAAAAATAGAATCCTATTGTGATTTCTTTATAATGGGTGTGTTCCTTATCTTATCCTAGTGTCTAAACTCTTCTCCATGGCTGGACCCCCAAATAATATTCCTTTATGTGCTAAGGGGTATCTAGAGAGTGGGATAGGTTTAATAACTACCCTAACCCTAACGCATACCCTAACCCTAACCCCTACCCTAACCCTAACACATACCCTAATCTTAACCCATACCCTAAACCGAGCCCTAACCCTAACACTAACCCTAACCCTAACCCTAACCCATACCCTACGCCGTACCCGAACACCTCCCCGAACCCGTACCCTAAGCCGTACCCTAACCCTAACCCTAAGCCTAACCCTAACCCTAGGCTACCCTTGACTGCTTCTGCCTCCAATAGATTTCCTAAGCACTAGTGTTTTAAGGAACAGCTTAAAAAGAGAATCCTAATGTGATTTCTTTATAATGGGTGTGTTCCTTATCTTATCCTAGTGTCTAAACTCTTCTCCATGGCTGGACCCCCAAATAATATTCCTTTACGTGCTAAGGGGTATCTAGAGAGTGGGATAGGTTTAATAACTACCCTAACCCTAACGCATACCCTAACCCTAACCCCTACCCTAACCCTAAAACGTACCCTAATCCTAACCCGTACCCTAAACCGAGGCCTAACCCTAAAACTAACCCTAACCCTAACCCCTACCCTAACCCTAACACATACCCTAATCTTAACCCATACCCTAAACCGAGCCCTAACCCTAACGCTAACCCTAACCCTAACCCCTACCCTAACCCTAACACATACCCTAATCTTAACCCATACCCTAAACCGAGCCCTAACCCTAACGCTAACCCTAACCCTAACCCTAACCCTAACCCATACCCTACGCCGTACCCGAACCCCTCCCCGAACCCGTACCCTAAGCCGTACCCTAAGCCTAACCCTAAGCCTAACCCTAACCCTAGGCTACCCTTGATTGCTTCTGCCTGCAATAGATTTCCTAAGCACTAGTGTTTGAAGGAACAGCTTAAAACGAGAATCCTAATGTGATTTCTTTATAATGGGTGTGTTCCTTATATTATCCTAGTGTCTAAACTCTTCTCCATGGCTGGACCCCCAAATAATATTCCTTTACGTGCTAAGCGGTATCTAGAGAGTGGGATAGGTTTAATAACTACACTAACCCTAATGCGAACTCTAACCCTAACCCCTACCCTAACCCTAACACGTACCCTAATCCTAACCCGTACCCTAAACCGAGCCCTAACCCTAACACTAAACCTAACCCTAACCCTAACCCATACCCTACGCCGTACCCGAACCCCTCCCCGAACCCGTACCCTAAGCCGTACCCTAACCCTAACCCTAAGCCTAACCCTAACCCTAGGCTACCCTTGACTGCTTCTGCCTCCAATAGATTTCCTAAGCACTAGTGTTTTAAGGAACAGCTTAAAAAGAGAATCCTAATGTGATTTCTTTATAATGGGTGTGTTCCTTATCTTATCCTAGTGTCTAAACTCTTCTCCATGGCTGGACCCCCAAATAATATTCCTTTACGTGCTAAGGGGTATCTAGAGAGTGGGATAGGTTTAATAACTACCCTAACCCTAACGCGTACCCTAACCCTAACCCCTACCCTAACCCTAACACGTACCCTAATCCTAACCCGTACCCTAAACCGAGGCCTAACCCTAACACTAACCCTAACCCTAACCCTAACCCATACCCTACGATGTACCCGAACCCCTCCCCGAACCCGTAACCTAAGCCGTACCCTAACCCTAACCCTAAGCCTAACCCTAACCCTAGGCTACCCTTGACTGCTTCTGCCTCCAATAGATTTCCTAAGCACTATTGTTTTAAGGGACAGCTTAAAAAGAGAATCCTAAGGTGATTTCTTTATAATGGGTGTGTTCCTTATCTTATCCTAGTGTCTAAAATCTTCTCCACGGCTGGACCCCCAAATAATATTCCTTTACGTGCTAAGGGGTATCTAGAGAGTGGGATAGGTTTAATAACTACCCTAACCCTAACGCATACCCTAACCCTAACCCCTACCCTAACCCTAACACGTACCCTAATCCTAACCCGTACCCTAAACCGAGCCCTACCCCTAACACTAAACCTAACCTTAACCCTAACCCATACCCTACACCGTACCCGAACCCCTCCCCGAACCCGTAACCTAAGCCGTACCGTAACCCTAACCCTAAGCCTAACCCTAACCCTAGGCTACCCTTGACTGCTTCTGCCTCCAATAGATTTCCTAAGCACTAGTGTTTTAAGGAACGGCTTAAAAAGAGAATCCTAATGTGATTTCTTTATAATGGGTGTGTTCCTTATCTTATCCTAGTGTCTAAAATCTTCTGCATGGCTGGACCCCCAAATAATATTACTTTACGTGCTAAGGGGTATCTAGAGAGTGGGATAGGTTTAATGACTACCCTAACCCTAACGCGTACCCTAACCCTAACCCCTACCCTAACCCTAAAACGTACCCTAATCCTAACCCATACCCTAAACCGAGCTCTAAAGCTAAAACTAACCCTAATCCTAACCCTAACCCATACCCTACGCCGTACCTGAAGCCCTCCCCGAACCCGTACCCTAAGCCGTACCCTAACCCTAACCCTAAGCCTAACCCTAACCCTAGGCTACCCTTGACTGCTTCTGCCTCCAATAGATTTCCTAAGCACTAGTGTTTTAAGGAACAGCTTAAAAAGAGAATCCTAATGTGATTTCTTTATAATGGGTGTGTTCCTTATCTTATCCTAGTGTCTAAACTCTTCTCCATGGGGGGACCCCCAAATAATATTCCTTTACGTGCTAAGGGGTATCTAGAGAGTGGGATAGGTTTAATAACTACCCTAACCCTAACGCATACCCTAACCCTAACCCCTACCCTAACCCTAACACGTACCCTAATCCTAACCCGTACCCTAAACCGAGCCCTAACCCTAAAACTAACCCTAACCCTAACCCCTACCCTAACCCTAACACATAACCTAATCTTAACCCATACCCTAAACCGAGCCCTAACCCTAACGCTAACCCTAACCCTAACCCTAACCCATACCCTACGCCGTACCCGAACCCCTCCCCGAACCCGTACCCTAAGCCGTACCCTAAGCCTAACCCTAAGCCTAACCCTAACCCTAGGCTACCCTTGATTGCTTCTGCCTCCAATAGATTTCCTAAGCAATAGTGTTTGAAGGAACAGCTTAAAACGAGAATCCTAATGTGATTTCTTTATAATGGGTGTGTTCCTTATATTATCCTAGTGTCTAAACTCTTCTCCATGGCTGGACCCCCAAATAATATTCCTTTACGTGCTAAGCGGTATCTAGAGAGTGGGATAGGTTTAATAACTACACTAACCCTAATGCGAACTCTAACCCTAACCCCTACCCTAACCCTAACACGTACCCTAATCCTAACCCGTACCCTAAACCGAGCCCTAACCCTAACACTAAACCTAACCCTAACCCTAACCCATACCCTACGCCGTACCCGAACCCCTCCCCGAACCCGTACCCTAAGCCGTACCCTAACCCTAACCCTAAGCCTAACCCTAACCCTAGGCTACCCTTGACTGCTTCTGCCTCCAATAGATTTCCTAAGCACTAGTGTTTGAAGGAACAGCTTAAAAAGAGAATCCTAATGTGATTTCTTTATAATGGGTGTGTTCCTTATCTTATCCTAGTGTCTAAACTCTTCTCCATGGCTGGACCCCCAAATAATATTCCTTTACGTGCTAAGGGGTATCTAGAGAGTGGGATAGGTTTAATAACTACCCTAACCCTAACGCATACCCTAACCCTAACCCCTACCCTAACCCTAACACGTACCCTAATCCTAACCCGTACCCTAAACCGAGGCCTAACCCTAACACTAACCCTAACCCTAACCCATACCCTACGATGTACCTGAACCCCTCCCCGAACCCGTAACCTAAGCCGTACCCTAACCCTAACCCTAAGCCTAACCCTAACCCTAGGCTACCCTTGACTGCTTCTGCCTCCAATAGATTTCCTAAGCACTATTGTTTTAAGGGACAGCTTAAAAAGAGAATCCTAAGGTGATTTCTTTATAATGGGTGTGTTCCTTATCTTATCCTAGTGTCTAAAGTCTTCTCCACGGCTGGACCCCCAAATAATATTCCTTTACGTGCTAAGGGGTATCTAGAGAGTGGGATAGGTTTAATAACTACCCTAACCCTAACGCGTACCCTAACCCTAACCCCTACCCTAACCCTAACACGTACCCTAATCCTAACCCGTACCCTAAACCGAGCCCTACCCCTAACACTAAACCTAACCTTAACCCTAACCCATACCCTACACCGTACCCGAACCCCTCCCCGAACCCGTAACCTAAGCCGTACCGTAACCCTAACCCTAAGCCTAACCCTAACCCTAGGCTACCCTTGACTGCTTCTGCCTCCAATAGATTTCCTAAGCACTAGTGTTTTAAGGAACAGCTTAAAAAGAGAATCCTAATGTGATTTCTTTATAATGGGTGTGTTCCTTATCTTATCCTAGTGTCTAAACTCTTCTCCATGGCTGGACCCCCAAATAATATTCCTTTACGTGCTAAGGGTTATCTAGAGAGTGGGATAGGTTTAATAACTACCCTAACCCTAACGCGTACCCTAACCCTAACCCCTACCCTAACCCTAACACGTACCCTAATCCTAACCCGTACCCTAAACCGAGCCCTAACCCTAACACTAACCCTAACCCTAACCCTAACCCATACCCTACGATGTACCCGAACCCCTCCCCGAACCCGTAACCTAAGCCGTACCCTAACCCTAACCCTAAGCCTAACCCTAACCCTAGGCTACCCTTGACTGCTTCTGCCTCCAATAGATTTCCTAAGCACTATTGTTTTAAGGGACAGCTTAAAAAGAGAATCCTAAGGTGATTTCTTTATAATGGGTGTGTTCCTTATCTTATCCTAGTATCTAAAATCTTCTCCACGGCTGGACCCCCAAATAATATTCCTTTACGTGCTAAGGGGTATCTAGAGAGTGGGATAGGTTTAATAACTACCCTAACCCTAATGCGTACCCTAACCCTAACCCCTACCCTAACCCTAACACGTACCCTAATCCTAACCCGTACCCTAAACCGACCCCTAACCCTAACACTAAACCTAACCCTAACCCTAACCCATACCCTACACCATACCCGAACCCCTCCCCGAACCCGTAACCTAAGCCGTACCGTAACCCTAACCCTAAGCCTAACCCTAACCCTAGGCTACCCTTGACTGCTTCTGCCTCCAATAGATTTCCTAAGCACTAGTGTTTTAAGGAACGGCTTAAAAAGAGAATCCTAATGTGATTTCTTTATAATGGGTGTGTTCCTTATCTTATCCTAGTGTCTAAAATCTTCTGCATGGCTGGACCCCCAAATAATATTACTTTACGTGCTAAGGGGTATCTAGAGAGTGGGATAGGTTTAATGACTACCCTAACCCTAACGCGTACCCTAACCCTAACCCCTACCCTAACCCTAAAACGTACCCTAATCCTAACGCGTACCCTAAACCGAGCTCTAAAGCTAAAACTAACCCTAACACTAACCCTAACCCATACCCTACGCCGTACCCGAAGCCCTCCCCGAACCCGTACCCTAAGCCGTACCCTAACCCTAACCCTAAGCCTAACCCTAACCCTAGGCTACCCTTGACTGCTTCTGCCTCCAATAGATTTCCTAAGCACTAGTGTTTTAAGGAACAGCTTAAAAAGAGAATCCTAATGTGATTTCTTTATAATGGGTGTGTTCCTTATCTTATCCTAGTGTCTAAACTCTTCTCCATGGCTGGACCCCCAAATAATATTCCTTTACGTGCTAAGGGGTATCTAGAGAGTGGGATAGGTTTAATAACTACCCTAAACCTAACGCGTACCCTAACCCTAACCCCTACCCTAACCCTAACACGTACCCTAATCCTAACCCGTACCCTAAACCGAGCCCTAACCCTAACACTAACCCTAACCCTAAACCTAACCCATACCCTACGATGTACCCGAACCCCTCCCCGAACCCGTAACCTAAGCCATACCCTAACCCTAACCCTAAGCCTAACCCTAACCCTAGGCTACCCTTGACTGCTTCTGCCTCCAATAGATTTCCTAAGCACTAGTGTTTTAAGGAACAGCTTAAAAATAGAATCCTATTGTGATTTCTTTATAATGGGTGTGTTCCTTATCTTATCCTAGTGTCTAAACTCTTCTCCATGGCTGGACCCCCAAATAATATTCCTTTATGTGCTAAGGGGTATCTAGAGAGTGGGATAGGTTTAATAACTACCCTAACCCTAACGCATACCCTAACCCTAACCCCTACCCTAACCCTAACACATACCCTAATCTTAACCCATACCCTAAACCGAGCCCTAACCCTAACACTAACCCTAACCCTAACCCTAACCCATACCCTACGCCGTACCCGAACACCTCCCCGAACCCGTACCCTAAGCCGTACCCTAACCCTAACCCTAAGCCTAACCCTAACCCTAGGCTACCCTTGACTGCTTCTGCCTCCAATAGATTTCCTAAGCACTAGTGTTTTAAGGAACAGCTTAAAAAGAGAATCCTAATGTGATTTCTTTATAATGGGTGTGTTCCTTATCTTATCCTAGTGTCTAAACTCTTCTCCATGGCTGGACCCCCAAATAATATTCCTTTACGTGCTAAGGGGTATCTAGAGAGTGGGATAGGTTTAATAACTACCCTAACCCTAACGCATACCCTAACCCTAACCCCTACCCTAACCCTAAAACGTACCCTAATCCTAACCCGTACCCTAAACCGAGGCCTAACCCTAAAACTAACCCTAACCCTAACCCCTACCCTAACCCTAACACATACCCTAATCTTAACCCATACCCTAAACCGAGCCCTAACCCTAACGCTAACCCTAACCCTAACCCCTACCCTAACCCTAACACATACCCTAATCTTAACCCATACCCTAAACCGAGCCCTAACCCTAACGCTAACCCTAACCCTAACCCTAACCCTAACCCATACCCTACGCCGTACCCGAACCCCTCCCCGAACCCGTACCCTAAGCCGTACCCTAAGCCTAACCCTAAGCCTAACCCTAACCCTAGGCTACCCTTGATTGCTTCTGCCTGCAATAGATTTCCTAAGCACTAGTGTTTGAAGGAACAGCTTAAAACGAGAATCCTAATGTGATTTCTTTATAATGGGTGTGTTCCTTATATTATCCTAGTGTCTAAACTCTTCTCCATGGCTGGACCCCCAAATAATATTCCTTTACGTGCTAAGCGGTATCTAGAGAGTGGGATAGGTTTAATAACTACACTAACCCTAATGCGAACTCTAACCCTAACCCCTACCCTAACCCTAACACGTACCCTAATCCTAACCCGTACCCTAAACCGAGCCCTAACCCTAACACTAAACCTAACCCTAACCCTAACCCATACCCTACGCCGTACCCGAACCCCTCCCCGAACCCGTACCCTAAGCCGTACCCTAACCCTAACCCTAAGCCTAACCCTAACCCTAGGCTACCCTTGACTGCTTCTGCCTCCAATAGATTTCCTAAGCACTAGTGTTTTAAGGAACAGCTTAAAAAGAGAATCCTAATGTGATTTCTTTATAATGGGTGTGTTCCTTATCTTATCCTAGTGTCTAAACTCTTCTCCATGGCTGGACCCCCAAATAATATTCCTTTACGTGCTAAGGGGTATCTAGAGAGTGGGATAGGTTTAATAACTACCCTAACCCTAACGCGTACCCTAACCCTAACCCCTACCCTAACCCTAACACGTACCCTAATCCTAACCCGTACCCTAAACCGAGGCCTAACCCTAACACTAACCCTAACCCTAACCCTAACCCATACCCTACGATGTACCCGAACCCCTCCCCGAACCCGTAACCTAAGCCGTACCCTAACCCTAACCCTAAGCCTAACCCTAACCCTAGGCTACCCTTGACTGCTTCTGCCTCCAATAGATTTCCTAAGCACTATTGTTTTAAGGGACAGCTTAAAAAGAGAATCCTAAGGTGATTTCTTTATAATGGGTGTGTTCCTTATCTTATCCTAGTGTCTAAAATCTTCTCCACGGCTGGACCCCCAAATAATATTCCTTTACGTGCTAAGGGGTATCTAGAGAGTGGGATAGGTTTAATAACTACCCTAACCCTAACGCATACCCTAACCCTAACCCCTACCCTAACCCTAACACGTACCCTAATCCTAACCCGTACCCTAAACCGAGCCCTACACCTAACACTAAACCTAACCTTAACCCTAACCCATACCCTACACCGTACCCGAACCCCTCCCCGAACCCGTAACCTAAGCCGTACCGTAACCCTAACCCTAAGCCTAACCCTAACCCTAGGCTACCCTTGACTGCTTCTGCCTCCAATAGATTTCCTAAGCACTAGTGTTTTAAGGAACGGCTTAAAAAGAGAATCCTAATGTGATTTCTTTATAATGGGTGTGTTCCTTATCTTATCCTAGTGTCTAAAATCTTCTGCATGGCTGGACCCCCAAATAATATTACTTTACGTGCTAAGGGGTATCTAGAGAGTGGGATAGGTTTAATGACTACCCTAACCCTAACGCGTACCCTAACCCTAACCCCTACCCTAACCCTAAAACGTACCCTAATCCTAACCCATACCCTAAACCGAGCTCTAAAGCTAAAACTAACCCTAATCCTAACCCTAACCCATACCCTACGCCGTACCTGAAGCCCTCCCCGAACCCGTACCCTAAGCCGTACCCTAACCCTAACCCTAAGCCTAACCCTAACCCTAGGCTACCCTTGACTGCTTCTGCCTCCAATAGATTTCCTAAGCACTAGTGTTTTAAGGAACAGCTTAAAAAGAGAATCCTAATGTGATTTCTTTATAATGGGTGTGTTCCTTATCTTATCCTAGTGTCTAAACTCTTCTCCATGGGGGGACCCCCAAATAATATTCCTTTACGTGCTAAGGGGTATCTAGAGAGTGGGATAGGTTTAATAACTACCCTAACCCTAACGCATACCCTAACCCTAACCCCTACCCTAACCCTAACACATACCCTAATCTTAACCCATACCCTAAACCGAGCCCTAACCCTAACACTAACCCTAACCCTAACCCTAACCCATACCCTACGCCGTACCCGAACACCTCCCCGAACCCATACCCTAAGCCGTACCCTAACCCTAACCCTAAGCCTAACCCTAACCCTAGGCTACCCTTGACTGCTTCTGCCTCCAATAGATTTCCTAAGCACTAGTGTTTTAAGGAACAGCTTAAAAAGAGAATCCTAATGTGATTTCTTTATAATGGGTGTGTTCCTTATCTTATCCTAGTGTCTAAACTCTTCTCCATGGCTGGACCCCCAAATAATATTCCTTTACGTGCTAAGGGGTATCTAGAGAGTGGGATAGGTTTAATAACTACCCTAACCCTAACGCATACCCTAACCCTAACCCCTACCCTAACCCTAACACGTACCCTAATCCTAACCCGTACCCTAAACCGAGGCCTAACCCTAAAACTAACCCTAACCCTAACCCCTACCCTAACCCTAACACATACCCTAATCTTAACCCATACCCTAAACCGAGCCCTAACCCTAACGCTAACCCTAACCCTAACCCCTACCCTAACCCTAACACATACCCTAATCTTAACCCATACCCTAAACCGAGCCCTAACCCTAACGCTAACCCTAACCCTAACCCTAACCCATACCCTACGCCGTACCCGAACCCCTCCCCGAACCCGTACCCTAAGCCGTACCCTAAGCCTAACCCTAAGCCTAACCCTAACCCTAGGCTACCCTTGATTGCTTCTGCCTGCAATAGATTTCCTAAGCACTAGTGTTTGAAGGAACAGCTTAAAACGAGAATCCTAATGTGATTTCTTTATAATGGGTGTGTTCCTTATATTATCCTAGTGTCTAAACTCTTCTCCATGGCTGGACCCCCAAATAATATTCCTTTACGTGCTAAGTGGTATCTAGAGAGTGGGATAGGTTTAATAACTACACTAACCCTAATGCGAACTCCAAGCCTAACCCCTACCCTAACCCTAACACGTACCCTAATCCTAACCCGTACCCTAAACCGAGCCCTAACCCTAACACTAAACCTAACCCTAACCCTAACCCATACCCTACGCCGTACCCGAACCCCTCCCCGAACCCGTACCCTAAGCCGTACCCTAACCCTAACCCTAAGCCTAACCCTAACCCTAGGCTACCCTTGACTGCTTCTGCCTCCAATAGATTTCCTAAGCACTAGTGTTTTAAGGAACAGCTTAAAAAGAGAATCCTAATGTGATTTCTTTATAATGGGTGTGTTCCTTATCTTATCCTAGTGTCTAAACTCTTCTCCATGGCTGGACCCCCAAATAATATTCCTTTACGTGCTAAGGGGTATCTAGAGAGTGGGATAGGTTTAATAACTACCCTAACCCTAACGCGTACCCTAACCCTAACCCCTACCCTAACCCTAACACGTACCCTAATCCTAACCCGTACCCTAAACCGAGGCCTAACCCTAACACTAACCCTAACCCTAACCCTAACCCATACCCTACGATGTACCCGAACCCCTCCCCGAACCCGTAACCTAAGCCGTACCCTAACCCTAACCCTAAGCCTAACCCTAACCCTAGGCTACCCTTGACTGCTTCTGCCTCCAATAGATTTCCTAAGCACTATTGTTTTAAGGGACAGCTTAAAAAGAGAATCCTAAGGTGATTTCTTTATAATGGGTGTGTTCCTTATCTTATCCTAGTGTCTAAAATCTTCTCCACGGCTGGACCCCCAAATAATATTCCTTTACGTGCTAAGGGGTATCTAGAGAGTGGGATAGGTTTAATAACTACCCTAACCCTAACGCATACCCTAACCCTAACCCCTACCCTAACCCTAACACGTACCCTAATCCTAACCCGTACCCTAAACCGAGCCCTACCCCTAACACTAAACCTAACCTTAACCCTAACCCATACCCTACACCGTACCCGAACCCCTCCCCGAACCCGTAACCTAAGCCGTACCGTAACCCTAACCCTAAGCCTAACCCTAACCCTAGGCTACCCTTGACTGCTTCTGCATCCAATAGATTTCCTAAGCACTAGTGTTTTAAGGAACGGCTTAAAAAGAGAATCCTAATGTGATTTCTTTATAATGGGTGTGTTCCTTATCTTATCCTAGTGTCTAAAATCTTCTGCATGGCTGGACCCCCAAATAATATTACTTTACGTGCTAAGGGGTATCTAGAGAGTGGGATAGGTTTAATGACTACCCTAACCCTAACGCGTACCCTAACCCTAACCCCTACCCTAACCCTAAAACGTACCCTAATCCTAACCCATACCCTAAACCGAGCTCTAAAGCTAAAACTAACCCTAATCCTAACCCTAACCCATACCCTACGCCGTACCTGAAGCCCTCCCCGAACCCGTACCCTAAGCCGTACCCTAACCCTAACCCTAAGCCTAACCCTAACCCTAGGCTACCCTTGACTGCTTCTGCCTCCAATAGATTTCCTAAGCACTAGTGTTTTAAGGAACAGCTTAAAAAGAGAATCCTAATGTGATTTCTTTATAATGGGTGTGTTCCTTATCTTATCCTAGTGTCTAAACTCTTCTCCATGGGGGGACCCCCAAATAATATTCCTTTACGTGCTAAGGGGTATCTAGAGAGTGGGATAGGTTTAATAACTACCCTAACCCTAACGCATACCCTAACCCTAACCCCTACCCTAACCCTAACACGTACCCTAATCCTAACCCGTACCCTAAACCGAGCCCTAACCCTAAAACTAACCCTAACCCTAACCCCTACCCTAACCCTAACACATAACCTAATCTTAACCCATACCCTAAACCGAGCCCTAACCCTAACGCTAACCCTAACCCTAACCCTAACCCATACCCTACGCCGTACCCGAACCCCTCCCCGAACCCGTACCCTAAGCCGTACCCTAAGCCTAACCCTAAGCCTAACCCTAACCCTAGGCTACCCTTGATTGCTTCTGCCTCCAATAGATTTCCTAAGCAATAGTGTTTGAAGGAACAGCTTAAAACGAGAATCCTAATGTGATTTCTTTATAATGGGTGTGTTCCTTATATTATCCTAGTGTCTAAACTCTTCTCCATGGCTGGACCCCCAAATAATATTCCTTTACGTGCTAAGCGGTATCTAGAGAGTGGGATAGGTTTAATAACTACACTAACCCTAATGCGAACTCTAACCCTAACCCCTACCCTAACCCTAACACGTACCCTAATCCTAACCCGTACCCTAAACCGAGCCCTAACCCTAACACTAAACCTAACCCTAACCCTAACCCATACCCTACGCCGTACCCGAACCCCTCCCCGAACCCGTACCCTAAGCCGTACCCTAACCCTAACCCTAAGCCTAACCCTAACCCTAGGCTACCCTTGACTGCTTCTGCCTCCAATAGATTTCCTAAGCACTAGTGTTTGAAGGAACAGCTTAAAAAGAGAATCCTAATGTGATTTCTTTATAATGGGTGTGTTCCTTATCTTATCCTAGTGTCTAAACTCTTCTCCATGGCTGGACCCCCAAATAATATTCCTTTACGTGCTAAGGGGTATCTAGAGAGTGGGATAGGTTTAATAACTACCCTAACCCTAACGCATACCCTAACCCTAACCCCTACCCTAACCCTAACACGTACCCTAATCCTAACCCGTACCCTAAACCGAGGCCTAACCCTAACACTAACCCTAACCCTAACCCATACCCTACGATGTACCTGAACCCCTCCCCGAACCCGTAACCTAAGCCGTACCCTAACCCTAACCCTAAGCCTAACCCTAACCCTAGGCTACCCTTGACTGCTTCTGCCTCCAATAGATTTCCTAAGCACTATTGTTTTAAGGGACAGCTTAAAAAGAGAATCCTAAGGTGATTTCTTTATAATGGGTGTGTTCCTTATCTTATCCTAGTGTCTAAAATCTTCTCCACGGCTGGACCCCCAAATAATATTCCTTTACGTGCTAAGGGGTATCTAGAGAGTGGGATAGGTTTAATAACTACCCTAACCCTAACGCGTACCCTAACCCTAACCCCTACCCTAACCCTAACACGTACCCTAATCCTAACCCGTACCCTAAACCGAGCCCTACCCCTAACACTAAACCTAACCTTAACCCTAACCCATACCCTACACCGTACCCGAACCCCTCCCCGAACCCGTAACCTAAGCCGTACCGTAACCCTAACCCTAAGCCTAACCCTAACCCTAGGCTACCCTTGACTGCTTCTGCCTCCAATAGATTTCCTAAGCACTAGTGTTTTAAGGAACAGCTTAAAAAGAGAATCCTAATGTGATTTCTTTATAATGGGTGTGTTCCTTATCTTATCCTAGTGTCTAAACTCTTCTCCATGGCTGGACCCCCAAATAATATTCCTTTACGTGCTAAGGGTTATCTAGAGAGTGGGATAGGTTTAATAACTACCCTAACCCTAACGCGTACCCTAACCCTAACCCCTACCCTAACCCTAACACGTACCCTAATCCTAACCCGTACCCTAAACCGAGCCCTAACCCTAACACTAACCCTAACCCTAACCCTAACCCATACCCTACGATGTACCCGAACCCCTCCCCGAACCCGTAACCTAAGCCGTACCCTAACCCTAACCCTAAGCCTAACCCTAACCCTAGGCTACCCTTGACTGCTTCTGCCTCCAATAGATTTCCTAAGCACTATTGTTTTAAGGGACAGCTTAAAAAGAGAATCCTAAGGTGATTTCTTTATAATGGGTGTGTTCCTTATCTTATCCTAGTGTCTAAAATCTTCTCCACGGCTGGACCCCCAAATAATATTCCTTTACGTGCTAAGGGGTATCTAGAGAGTGGGATAGGTTTAATAACTACCCTAACCCTAACGCATACCCTAACCCTAACCCCTACCCTAACCCTAACACGTACCCTAATCCTAACCCGTACCCTAAACCGAGCCCTACCCCTAACACTAAACCTAACCTTAACCCTAACCCATACCCTACACCGTACCCGAACCCCTCCCCGAACCCGTAACATAAGCCGTACCGTAACCCTAACCCTAAGCCTAACCCTAACCCTAGGCTACCCTTGACTGCTTCTGCCTCCAATAGATTTCCTAAGCACTAGTGTTTTAAGGAACGGCTTAAAAAGAGAATCCTAATGTGATTTCTTTATAATGGGTGTGTTCCTTATCTTATCCTAGTGTCTAAAATCTTCTGCATGGCTGGACCCCCAAATAATATTACTTTACGTGCTAAGGGGTATCTAGAGAGTGGGATAGGTTTAATGACTACCCTAACCCTAACGCGTACCCTAACCCTAACCCCTACCCTAACCCTAAAACGTACCCTAATCCTAACCCATACCCTAAACCGAGCTCTAAAGCTAAAACTAACCCTAATCCTAACCCTAACCCATACCCTACGCCGTACCTGAAGCCCTCCCCGAACCCGTACCCTAAGCCGTACCCTAACCCTAACCCTAAGCCTAACCCTAACCCTAGGCTACCCTTGACTGCTTCTGCCTCCAATAGATTTCCTAAGCACTAGTGTTTTAAGGAACAGCTTAAAAAGAGAATCCTAATGTGATTTCTTTATAATGGGTGTGTTCCTTATCTTATCCTAGTGTCTAAACTCTTCTCCATGGGGGGACCCCCAAATAATATTCCTTTACGTGCTAAGGGGTATCTAGAGAGTGGGATAGGTTTAATAACTACCCTAACCCTAACGCATACCCTAACCCTAACCCCTACCCTAACCCTAACACGTACCCTAATCCTAACCCGTACCCTAAACCGAGCCCTAACCCTAAAACTAACCCTAACCCTAACCCCTACCCTAACCCTAACACATAACCTAATCTTAACCCATACCCTAAACCGAGCCCTAACCCTAACGCTAACCCTAACCCTAACCCTAACCCATACCCTACGCCGTACCCGAACCCCTCCCCGAACCCGTACCCTAAGCCGTACCCTAAGCCTAACCCTAACTCTAGGCTACCCTTGATTGCTTCTGCCTCCAATAGATTTCCTAAGCAATAGTGTTTGAAGGAACAGCTTAAAACGAGAATCCTAATGTGATTTCTTTATAATGGGTGTGTTCCTTATATTATCCTAGTGTCTAAACTCTTCTCCATGGCTGGACCCCCAAATAATATTCCTTTACGTGCTAAGCGGTATCTAGAGAGTGGGATAGGTTTAATAACTACACTAACCCTAATGCGAACTCTAACCCTAACCCCTACCCTAACCCTAACACGTACCCTAATCCTAACCCGTACCCTAAACCGAGCCCTAACCCTAACACTAAACCTAACCCTAACCCTAACCCATACCCTACGCCGTACCCGAACCCCTCCCCGAACCCGTACCCTAAGCCGTACCCTAATCCTAACCCTAAGCCTAACCCTAACCCTAGGCTACCCTTGACTGCTTCTGCCTCCAATAGATTTCCTAAGCACTAGTGTTTGAAGGAACAGCTTAAAAAGAGAATCCTAATGTGATTTCTTTATAATGGGTGTGTTCCTTATCTTATCCTAGTGTCTAAACTCTTCTCCATGGCTGGACCCCCAAATAATATTCCTTTACGTGCTAAGGGGTATCTAGAGAGTGGGATAGGTTTAATAACTACCCTAACCCTAACGCATAACCTAACCCTAACCCCTACCCTAACCCTAACACGTACCCTAATCCTAACCCGTACCCTAAACCGAGGCCTAACCCTAACACTAACCCTAACCCTAACCCATACCCTACGATGTACCTGAACCCCTCCCCGAACCCGTAACCTAAGCCGTACCCTAACCCTAACCCTAAGCCTAACCCTAACCCTAGGCTACCCTTGACTGCTTCTGCCTCCAATAGATTTCCTAAGCACTATTGTTTTAAGGGACAGCTTAAAAAGAGAATCCTAAGGTGATTTCTTTATAATGGGTGTGTTCCTTATCTTATCCTAGTGTCTAAAATCTTCTCCACGGCTGGACCCCCAAATAATATTCCTTTACGTGCTAAGGGGTATCTAGAGAGTGGGATAGGTTTAATAACTACCCTAACCCTAACGCGTACCCTAACCCTAACCCCTACCCTAACCCTAACACGTACCCTAATCCTAACCCGTACCCTAAACCGAGCCCTACCCCTAACACTAAACCTAACCTTAACCCTAACCCATACCCTACACCGTACCCGAACCCCTCCCCGAACCCGTAACCTAAGCCGTACCGTAACCCTAACCCTAAGCCTAACCCTAACCCTAGGCTACCCTTGACTGCTTCTGCCTCCAATAGATTTCCTAAGCACTAGTGTTTTAAGGAACAGCTTAAAAAGAGAATCCTAATGTGATTTCTTTATAATGGGTGTGTTCCTTATCTTATCCTAGTGTCTAAACTCTTCTCCATGGCTGGACCCCCAAATAATATTCCTTTACGTGCTAAGGGTTATCTAGAGAGTGGGATAGGTTTAATAACTACCCTAACCCTAACGCGTACCCTAACCCTAACCCCTACCCTAACCCTAACACGTACCCTAATCCTAACCCGTACCCTAAACCGAGCCCTAACCCTAACACTAACCCTAACCCTAACCCTAACCCATACCCTACGATGTACCCGAACCCCTCCCCGAACCCGTAACCTAAGCCGTACCCTAACCCTAACCCTAAGCCTAACCCTAACCCTAGGCTAACCTTGACTGCTTCTGCCTCCAATAGATTTCCTAAGCACTATTGTTTTAAGGGACAGCTTAAAAAGAGAATCCTAAGGTGATTTCTTTATAATGGGGGTGTTCCTTATCTTATCCTAGTATCTAAAATCTTCTCCACGGCTGGACCCCCAAATAATATTCCTTTACGTGCTAAGGGGTATCTAGAGAGTGGGATAGGTTTAATAACTACCCTAACCCTAATGCGTACCCTAACCCTAACCCCTACCCTAACCCTAACACGTACCCTAATCCTAACCCGTACCCTAAACCGACCCCTAACCCTAACACTAAACCTAACCCTAACCCTAACCCATACCCTACACCATACCAGAACCCCTCCCCGAACCCGTAACCTAAGCCGTACCGTAACCCTAACCCTAAGCCTAACCCTAACCCTAGGCTACCCTTGACTGCTTCTGCCTCCAATAGATTTCCTAAGCACTAGTGTTTTAAGGAACGGCTTAAAAAGAGAATCCTAATGTGATTTCTTTATAATGGGTGTGTTCCTTATCTTATCCTAGTGTCTAAAATCTTCTGCATGGCTGGACCCCCAAATAATATTACTTTACGTGCTAAGGGGTATCTAGAGAGTGGGATAGGTTTAATGACTACCCTAAACCTAACGCGTACCCTAACCCTAACCCCTACCCTAACCCTAAAACGTACCCTAATCCTAACGCGTACCCTAAACCGAGCTCTAAAGCTAAAACTAACCCTAACCCTAACCCTAACCCATACCCTACGCCGTACCCGAACCCCTCCCCGAACCCGTACCCTAAGCCGTACCCTAACCCTAACCCTAAGCCTAACCCTAACCCTAGGCTACCCTTGACTGCTTCTGCCTCCAATAGATTTCCTAAGCACTAGTGTTTTAAGGAACAGCTTAAAAAGAGAATCCTAATGTGATTTCTTTATAATGGGTGTGTTCCTTATCTTATCCTAGTGTCTAAACTCTTCTCCATGGCTGGACCCCCAAATAATATTCCTTTACGTGCTAAGGGGTATCTAGAGAGTGGGATAGGTTTAATAACTACCCTAAACCTAACGCGTACCCTAACCCTAACCCCTACCCTAACCCTAACACGTACCCTAATCCTAACCCGTACCCTAAACCGAGCCCTAACCCTAACACTAACCCTAACCCTAACCCTAACCCATACCCTACGATGTACCCGAACCCCTCCCCGAACCCGTAACCTAAGCCATACCCTAACCCTAACCCTAAGCCTAACCCTAACCCTAGGCTACCCTTGACTGCTTCTGCCTCCAATAGATTTCCTAAGCACTAGTGTTTTAAGGAACAGCTTAAAAATAGAATCCTATTGTGATTTCTATATAATGGGTGTGTTCCTTATCTTATCCTAGTGTCTAAACTCTTCTCCATGGCTGGACCCCCAAATAATATTCCTTTATGTGCTAAGGGATATCTAGAGAGTGGGATAGGTTTAATAACTACCCTAACCCTAACGCATACCCTAACCCTAACCCCTACCCTAACCCTAACACATACCCTAATCTTAACCCATACCCTAAACCGAGCCCTAACCCTAACACTAACCCTAACCCTAACCCTAACCCATACCCTACGCCGTACCCGAACACCTCCCCGAACCCGTACCCTAAGCCGTACCCTAACCCTAACCCTAAGCCTAACCCTAACCCTAGGCTACCCTTGACTGCTTCTGCCTCCAATAGATTTCCTAAGCACTAGTGTTTTAAGGAACAGCTTAAAAAGAGAATCCTAATGTGATTTCTTTATAATGGGTGTGTTCCTTATCTTATCCTAGTGTCTAAACTCTTCTCCATGGCTGGACCCCCAAATAATATTCCTTTACGTGCTAAGGGGTATCTAGAGAGTGGGATAGGTTTAATAACTACCCTAACCCTAACGCATACCCTAACCCTAACCCCTACCCTAACCCTAACACGTACCCTAATCCTAACCCGTACCCTAAACCGAGCCCTAACCCTAAAACTAACCCTAACCCTAACCCCTACCCTAACCCTAACACATACCCTAATCTTAACCCATACCCTAAACCGAGCCCTAACCCTAACGCTAACCCTAACTCTAAACCTAACCCATACCCTACGCCGTACCCGAACCCCTCCCCGAACCCGTACCCTAAGCCGTACCCTAAGCCTAACCCTAAGCCTAACCCTAACCCTAGGCTACCCTTGATTGCTTCTGCCTCCAATAGATTTCCTAAGCACTAGTGTTTGAAGGAACAGCTTAAAACGAGAATCCTAATGTGATTTCTTTATAATGGGTGTGTTCCTTATATTATCCTAGTGTCTAAACTCTTCTCCATGGCTGGACCCCCAAATAATATTCCTTTACGTGCTAAGCGGTATCTAGAGAGTGGGATAGGTTTAATAACTACACTAACCCTAATGCGAACTCTAACCCTAACCCCTACCCTAACCCTAACACGTACCCTAATCCTAACCCGTACCCTAAACCGAGCCCTAACCCTAACACTAAACCTAACCCTAAGCCTAACCCATACCCTACGCCGTACCCGAACCCCTCCCCGAACCCGTACCCTAAGCCGTACCCTAACCCTAACCCTAAGCCTAACCCTAACCCTAGGCTACCCTTGACTGCTTCTGCCTCCAATAGATTTCCTAAGCACTAGTGTTTTAAGGAACAGCTTAAAAAGAGAATCCTAATGTGATTTCTTTATAATGGGTGTGTTCCTTATCTTATCCTAGTGTCTAAACTCTTCTCCATGGCTGGACCCCCAAATAATATTCCTTTACGTGCTAAGCGGTATCTAGAGAGTGGGATAGGTTTAATAACTACACTAACCCTAATGCGAACTCTAACCCTAACCCCTACCCTAACCCTAACACGTACCCTAATCCTAACCCGTACCCTAAACCGAGCCCTAACCCTAACACTAAACCTAACCCTAACCCTAACCCATACCCTACGCCGTACCCGAACCCCTCCCCGAACCCATACCCTAAGCCGTACCCTAACCCTAACCCTAAGCCTAACCCTAACCCTAGGCTACCCTTGACTGCTTCTGCCTCCAATAGATTTCCTAAGCACTAGTGTTTGAAGGAACAGCTTAAAAAGAGAATCCTAATGTGATTTCTTTATAATGGGTGTGTTCCTTATCTTATCCTAGTGTCTAAACTCTTCTCCATGGCTGGACCCCCAAATAATATTCCTTTACGTGCTAAGGGGTATCTAGAGAGTGGGATAGGTTTAATAACTACCCTAACCCTAACGCGTACCCTAACCCTAACCCCTACCCTAACCCTAACACGTACCATAATCCTAACCCGTACCCTAAACCGAGGCCTAACCCTAACACTAACCCTAACCCTAACCCATACCCTACGATGTACCTGAACCCCTCCCCGAACCCGTAACCTAAGCCGTACCCTAACCCTAACCCTAAGCCTAACCCTAACCCTAGGCTACCCTTGACTGCTTCTGCCTCCAATAGATTTCCTAAGCACTATTGTTTTAAGGGACAGCTTAAAAAGAGAATCCTAAGGTGATTTCTTTATAATGGGTGTGTTCCTTATCTTATCCTAGTGTCTAAAATCTTCTCCACGGCTGGACGCCCAAATAATATTCCTTTACGTGCTAAGGGGTATCTAGAGAGTGGGATAGGTTTAATAACTACCCTAACCCTAACGCGTACCCTAACCCTAACCCCTACCCTAACCCTTACACGTACCCTAATCCTAACCCGTACCCTAAACCGAGCCCTACCCCAAACACTAAACCTAACCTTAACCTAACCCATACCCTAAACCGTACCCGAACCCCTCCCCGAACCCGTAACCCTAGAGCCGTACCGTAACCCTAACCCTAAGCCTAACCTAACCCTAGGCTACCCTTGACTGCTTCTGCCTCCAATAGATTCCTAAGCACTAGTGTTTTAAGGAACAGCTTAAAAAGAGAATCCTAATGTGATTTCTTTATAATGGGTGTGTTCCTTATCTTATCCTAGTGTCTAAACTCTTCTCCATGGCTGGTACCCCAAATAATATTCCTTTACGTGCTAAGGTTATCTAGAGAGTGGGATAGGTTTAATAACTACCCTAACCCTAACGCGTACCCTAACCCTAACCCCTACCCTAACCCTAACACGTACCCTAATCCTAACCCGTACCCTAAACCGAGCCCTAACCCCTAACACTAACCCTAACCCTAACCCTAACCCATACCCTACGATGTACCCGAACCCCTCCCGAACCCGTAACCTAAGCCGTACCCTAACCCTAACCCTAAGCCTAACCCTAACCCTAGGCTACCCTTGACTGCTTCTGCCTCCAATAGATTTCCTAAGCACTATTGTTTTAAGGGACAGCTTAAAAAGAGAATCCTAAGGTGATTTCTTTATAATGGGTGTGTTCCTTATCTTATCCTAGTATCTAAAATCTTCTCCACGGCTGGACCCCCAAATAATATTCCTTTACGTGCTAAGGGGTATCTAGAGAGTGGGATAGGTTTAATAACTACCCTACCCTAATGCGTACCCTAACCCTAACCCCTACCCTAACCCTAACA